>NW_025973920.1:0-8782 GCF_021869965.1 Rhincodon typus
GGCCCGAAACGTCAGCCTTCCTGCTCCTCTGATGCTGCTTGGCCTGCAGTGTTCATCCAGCTCTACACCTTGCTCCTTTTGTGGAAATGGCTTCAAGAAGGACATTTGACAGTCCTCCGAGTGAATCCAGAGAATGTGGCAGAGGTGTTGTGGAAGAATGTTTCTGCTATTCCTATGTTTCTGATGCATATTTCTCACGGCAGTACAGGAGTATGGTGAAAACTGCTCCATACATTCGGTCAAGCCAGAAAGATGCTCTGTTATGCAGGCGAGTGATGCGATATATAAATTTCAGTGCCAATATGATGCTTAGTGTGAGGACATAGATCACAAAGACTGGCAAATCATATCAAACAGCATATCACTATGGCTATGCGCAATATCCAAGGTACTGGCTGTAACCAACCAGTCTGCAATTATAAAATGCACAATATAGTGTCCAATATTAGATAAGATTCTGCAAATGAACATTTGCTACACAATACTAAATGTGCAGAGAATTTGACAGATAACCAATTTAGAATTATCAGTCGGGCTCTTGGGTTATGGCACACTTGCATGTACTGGAAGCTACATATATTAAGATACAAGGCCATGCATACAGAACATATGCACACACAGCTTACAGTAAACAATACAGGTGATAGCCATTTGTTGGCTCATTTCTAAAGATAATGCCTTGATCAGAGTCGAGCTGCCTTGTTCTAAATTTAAACCTTAACAATCAGCTATCAGCCATAATTAGCTGGCTTTCTTTCCATCAACATCTCTACTAAGTCCACATATCAAATAGTCAATGCATTCCTCCTGTACAGTAGAAATGCCGTTTTCCCTTTATTTTTGGTACTTTTTTGTGAATTGGAGACAAAGTTTAAAAAAAAAGTGCTTTTTAGCAATACAAGGAGTTTTGTTGACAAAGATTTCTGCAAGTTAAACATTAATTGCTGCCATTTAGAAAAGGCTGAGCTGGTACAATTGATCTGGTGTTGGATCTCCTTATTAATGGTGGTCTTTTGACAAGAGAGTGGGTTACCAAATTAAGGGAAGTACTCTACAAATTGCAGAGTCTCCCCTATAAAATATGGGAGCTACAATATTTGGCTGACCTGAGGAAAGGCAGAGTTTCTAGTATGTAGAATTAAAGAGATCAAGACTGGCTCACAAATCTGATGCAGAATGGGCACAAACTAGTGATCATCTATTTCTATGATGGTTGGTGAGGCAACTAAATTTGGAGTTTTCCGTCTGGATAGTATTTAAAACTGACACGAGAGAGCAGTTGAGCTTTGAAGTGAATAGCTACTGTCGTGTATATTTAAACCACCTGCACCACCTCAACAGCAAGAAGGTTATGGGCAGTAAATGCTGGCTCAGTCAGTGACACTTGCATCCCATGAGTGAATATATTTTTTAAAAAATGTAAAAAGTCATGTGTAGACTTTGATGCAACCTTGCTTGACTATGATCTGGATTTTGAAGATATCTGTTTCAAATCTTCTGCTTGAAACAGTTGCAGGATTATGAACAAGTTTCCTGAACGTCTAAATCCTTGCAACACAATTTCACACAGCACCCCAGTTCACTAGGTTGTATCAGTAAATGTAACAGAGTTCCTGGCGTTGTTCTCAACATTTTTTTTGCTTTTGTCTGGCAGTAAAGATCAAGTTGAGGGCCCCACTTAAATTTCTAAAGCCATATTGTCTCTGAGAGGATTTCCTCAGTCCCAGGAAGTAGTTGATTCAAGAGAATGCATGCCTGGATTTCCCTGCTATGACCAAGAGGGAAATGCATAGATAATTCTCACAGTATGACTTATGGCCTTGAAGATCATTATAAATGTCTTCACATACCACAGCTTCTTGTGAATAATTTATCTAAACAATGTGGTGATCATTGATAAACTGCAGTTGTTAGGCTTCGAACTTTGTTTTCTTTCAGTTAATACTTTGACTGTGTTACACCTTTTTTATAATTAGCATGCAGTTTAGCAAGAGAATTGTGAGTAGTGGTGCCAGTTGGACTATTTGCATTGTTCTTGATGTAAAGATCACCGAACATTGATCCCTGGATGATCATCTTGCGTTGTTTACATGCATAAGAAGACTGTGTCTTTTCAAGGTAAAATCACCATAGCCCTATCGGACCATAGGGCTGATCTCTCATTAGAAAGTGAAGACCGCTGGCGGTTTAACCTGAGAGTGACCACATCACAGGGGAAAGGTTGAGAGGGAAAGTCCTACAGAGTAACATCAGGTGCAGGAATTGAATCCATGCTGTTGGCATCACTCTATATTGCAAAGCAGCCATCCAGCCAACTGAGCTCCTGAATCCTCACTATCCTTGACATGTCTATTAAGCAAATATGTACAGATGAACAAGCTTTGTGTGTCAAATCATTTTAACTGCTTTGTTAGTAGAAGAATACTACTCCATTGAATACCAGAATATGATCTCCTGAGATTGAGGAGCTAAAACCAAAGACATTGGTATTATTTAACACAACTGCATTCTTGTATGACAGATTAAATGTTGGAAATTGGTCTAACTTTAATAGTGACAGTAGATGGGTCGCACTGTGGCTCAGTGGTTAGTGCTGCTGCCTCACAATGCCAGGTACCTGGGTTCGGTTCCACCCTTGGGTGACTGTGTGGAGTTTGCACATTCTCCCTGTGTCTGCGTGGATTTCCTCTGGGTGCTCTAGTTTCCTCCCGAAGTCCAACGATGTGCAGGTTAGGTGGATTGGACATGCTAAATTGCCCATAGTGTTCAGGGATATGCAGGCTAAGTGGGTTAGCCATGGGCAATCCAGGAGTAGGGTAGGGGAATGGGTCTGGGTGGGATGCTCTTCAGAAGCTTGGTCGGTATGGACCTGTTGGGCCAAATGACCTGTTTCCACACTGTAGGGTGTTCTTTGGTTCCAATTTCATCATTGTAGTAACTGCTACAGTTGTTGCAGTCTGGGATTCTGTTTTAATTGGGGAGCCAAATTTTAACACTAGGTATCCAAGAAATAAACCTTCCACCATTTCTTTTTTTTTTTGAATAGTTATCACGTATTAATGCTGGTCGCTGGCACACTTTTTGCAGGATAAGTTTAGCTTCCCTTCTTGGAGAAGAACAATCCTTAAATTTCTTTGCTGGTGTTGTCTGATGCTTGAGGAAACCCAGCAACATGCTGAAGAGTCTTCAGCTGTCTTTTTCTCTGACCTGAATGTCCTCATGAGAATGTGCACGAACCCATTTGCCAGAGAACGTCTGTGCAACTCGGTGTGTGCCAAGATCTGAGAATCGCAAATGTTTGCAGAAGAACTCCAAGGTTAATCAGTTAAAATCGCGCACAGCTTACAAGGTCAAGCACTGATAAAATTTCCACTGGTACCTGGCATTAAGGAAGGACAATATTCCTTTTTCCAGATCCCACTAACAAATTAGATTGATTAATTGACCCATCATCAACTATGCTTTAGGTACTGTGACCTATTTTGCTCAGAACGGAGATCACCATGGAATCCCTTTTTCCCCAGTGAATGCTCATTTGATTGAATTACTTGTTTATGACGGCAAAGGTGAGGAAAAGAAACAGCCGGACCATAGACGTATTGTGGATAATTATTAACTGTCGGCCAAGTTAAAAGTTCTGCTTTGAGAACATAAGGTAAATGTTTCATAAATAAAAATGGCATTTCAATGTATCTAGACAAACATTTCAGCCTTTATGAGAAAACACTTAGCCAATGTCTGGTTCGATTAAACTTTTAGGCCAGTCATTTTTTGTTTTAGAAAGGATCGGTTAAGTATCTTGCAGAAATTCTAAAATTAATCTCATATATTGTTTAGGTATGCAGAATTACAAAATTACCACCCTCACCGCCTCCTTTGGAACATTTTTGCGACATTAAAATCTTTGGATTATTATTTGATTCAAATTGATTTTAATATCTCGGTAGTTTTTTTTTAAGAGACAGAGTATTTCCATATCCACCTGACTACCTCAATTTGATTGTGCATAATATTGTGATTGGGTAAGAAGGGGTAGACTGGCTCCCCTCTTTTCCCACTACTTGTTTAACTGCAAAGGGATTTTAAACATTTCAGCGAATTTCAAACTATCTTTTTTAAGCTGCTTAAGAGCTATGATTGTAAATAGTACACACCGGTTTCTTTGCAAGCTCCATAGAGAGTAGCATGTGTTGTGCTTCATACCAATCTAAAGGGAAAATAATTTCAGAAAGCGTTCTGACGTCTCATACACATGCATTTCAAGGATGCGTGCTCTCTCTCTGTCTTTTTTTTCTCTCTCTCTCTTTTTCTTTCTTTCTCTCTCTCTCTTTTTCTTTCTTCCTCTCTCTCTCTCTCTCTCTCTCTCTCTCTCTCTCTCTCTCTCTCTCTCTCTCTCTCTCTGTGTCCCCCTCTGTCCACATTTGAAGGGATTGACGTCGCTAAACCTCCTGATCCAGCCCACCATCAACATTGTGGAGATTACCATTTACTAGAAACTGAACTGGTACGAAGCACTAGCCATAGAAATACAGTAACTACAAAAGCTGGTGGGACATTGGGAATAGACATCGGCAGTCCCTCACCGATGAGGACAACTCTCTTCCACTCTTGGGATGAGTCCATATGGTCTGATGTGGCTTCCACAGACTCTGCCTCACTTGGGGCAAGAAGTGGTCATTGGAAATGGGTGGGTGAGGCCTTGATGTGGCAGCGCACTCCTTACTATGTTTTCACTTGGCTTCTGCTCTTTCCTCAAAGTGCTCGATGCCTTCCCGGATACTCCTCCTCCACTTTGGACAGTCTTGGGCCAGTGTTGATGGGAATGCTGCACTTTGCCAGTGAGGCCTTGAGAGTATCCCTGAAGTGCTTCTTCTGTCCACCTAGGGCACATCTGCCATTTTGGAGCTGGGTGTAGAGCGCCTGCTTGGGGAGTCTCATGCAGATGATGTGTCCAGCCGATCCAGGGTGGTCAGTGCCTCGATGCCGGTGTTGTTAGCCTGGTCAAGGACACTGGCGTTGGTACATCTTTCTTCCCAGTGGATTCGCAGGATCTTGCGCAGGCAGCCATGTCTCAGAGCCATATAGGAGGGTGGGAACCACCACAGCTCCATAAACTATGAGCTTTGTGTTGGGTCTGATGTTGTCCTCAGGTAACTGAAGGCTGCACTAGCACACTGGAGGCGGTGCTGGATCTCTTCTTCAATATCTTCTTTGGTCAACGGGACACCCCTGAGGTACTGGAAGTGACCAATGTTCTCTCGGGCCTTCCCATAGACCTTAATGATCGGGTGTTCACTTCACAATGCCAGGCCAGGTTGGTGGAGGACCTTCACCTTGCAGATGTTCAGGGTGAGACCCATGTTCCCATTTTCCTCAATAAAGGTGCTGACGATGGTCTGGAGTTCGTCCTCTGAGTTTGCACACATGCAAGTGTCATCCATGTACTGCAGCAAGTAATTCACCACTTTGCTCCCCTAAGTCTATCCACCATCTCCAAGGCATGAGTCAGGAGTGTGATGGAATACTGTCTTATGTGCATGAATCTTGACACCATCTGAGGCAAAGCAGCACACTTGACAATCATTCTATAGCTTAAACATAAAATCCCTCCCCCACTAGCAACGGTGACAGTAGTGTATGCCACCTACAAGTAACACTACAGCAATTCACCAAATCTTTTTAATGGAGTAGTCCAGATCTGCAGTCTTAACACTAAGAAGGACAAGGACAGCAGAGCTTTAGGAACATGCAAATGGTTTTGTTCATATCCAAGCTGTACACTACCTCACTAACAGCTATGTTGCTGTATCAGAATCCTGGACCCCCCGACCTGACAGCATTCTCTGTGCACCTCCAAGGGAAAGGACTGCACTAGTTCAAGCAGATGGCTCACCGTCACCTTCTGAAAATAATTAAAGATGGCCAATAAATGCTGACCTTGCCACAGGGGTGCTCTCATCCAAAGCAGAAAATTTCAGATTCTGCGAAAACTTTGCATAATTTGTTGAAATAAGTTTCTTGCACTCGTTTATGAATTTGACAGTGCAACAATGCCAACTAGTTTATCAAGCCAATGGTACTGAAAGAGACAGTTGAAGGCTGCAGGAGGAACTACCAAGTTGTTTTTATTTCTTTAACTTTCTCAGAACATGAGGAAGGGTCACCGGACTCGAAACGTTAACTGTGATTTTTTTTCTTCACAGATGCTGCCAGACCTGCTGAGCTTTTCCAGCAACTTCTGTTTTTGTTCCTGATTTATAGCATCCTCAGTTCTTTCGGTTTTTATTTGATCTCTTTGGCCACAGGTGAGGTACCACAGGACTAGGGAATAGCCAATGTTGTCCCACTGTTTAAGAAGGGTAACGGGGATAATCCTGGGAATCACAGGCCTGTGAGTCTCACATCAGTGGTAGGCAAATTATTGGACAAAATTCACGGAGACAAGATCTATATGCATTTAGAAGCAAATGGAGTGATTAGCGACAGACAGCATGGTTTGGTGCCAGGGAGGATGTGCCTCACTAGCTTGATTGAGTTTTTTGAGGAGGTGACGAAGATGATTGACCAAAAATGGTTGATGTTATCTACGTGGACCTCAGTAAAGCCTTTGACAAGGTCCCTCATGGCCGTCTGGTACAAAAGGTGAAGTCACATGGTAGCAGGGATGAGCTGGCAAGATGGATACAAAACTGGCTTAGTCATAGAAGACAGAGGGTAGCAGTGGAAGGATGCTTTTTGGAATGGAGGATTGTGACTAGTGGTGTTCCACAGGAATCAGTGCTGGGACGTCTGCTGTTCGTGATCTACATAAATGATTTGAAGGAAAACGTAGCTGGTCTAATTAGTAAGTTTGTGGAAGATACAAAGATTGGTGGAGTTGCGGATAGTGAGGAGGATTGTTGGGATATAGATCAATTGGAAGCATGGGCAGAAAAATGGCAGATGGCGTTTAATCCGAACAAATGTGAAGTGATGCATTTTGGAAGGTCAAGTACAGGTGGAAATTATACGGTGATTGGCAGAACCCTTACGAATATTGATATGCAGAGGGATCTAGGTGTGTAGGTCCACAGATCACTGAAGATGGCAGCACAGGTAAATAAGGTAGTAAGAAAGGCTTATGGCATGCTTGCCTTCATTGTAAAGGGCATTGAGTATCAGGATAGCCAAGTTCTATAAAGCTGCAGTGTAACTTTAGTTAGGCCTCACTTGGAATGTTGTGTACAGTTCTGGCCACCACTCTACCAGGAGGATGTGAATGCTTTGGAGAGGGTACAGAAAAGGTTTACCAGGATGTTGTCCAGTATGGGGGATTTTAACAATGAAGAAAGTTCAGATAAACAGGATTCATTTTCACTGGATCGCAGGAGGTTGAGGGGTGGGGTGACCTGATAAAAGTTTTTATAAAATTGTGAATGGCATGGATAGAATGGAAAGTACGAGGCTTTGTCCCAGGGTGGAGGTGTCAATTACTAGGGGACACAAGTTCAAAGTGCGAAAGTTGGGGTGCGGGGGGATTTTAAAAGAGATGTGCGAAGCAAGTTTTTCCACACAAAGGATGGTGAGTGCCTGGAACGTGTTGCCAGAGGAGGTGGTGGAAGCAAACACTATAGCAGCATTCAAAAAGGACCTAGACGAATACATGAATAGAATGGGAATAGAGGGATACGGATCATGTAGGTAAAGACAGTTTTAGTGGAAGGACCAAACATGTTTGAGCAGGCTTGGAGGGCCGAAGGACCTGTTCCTGTGCTGTTTTATTCTTTATTCTTTGATCCACAGCTTGATGGTCTATTATTAATGTACTTTAACCACCAAAGCTTAAATGTCTCCGATCTTGAGCTCCTGGATGAGTTTGTAGTGGCTAGTTTTGCAAATGATGTTATGTGAGCCAAGGTCAGAGGTGTTATGTATGACATTCTGAGCTTTCACACATTACATTTGTGAAAAATAATAGTGAGCATTTGGCAGCCATTAAAACACAACTATTTAATTTAGCTAGAGATAATGTTGGAAAAAAATTATATTCCGGACATTCCCAATAAAAATCTGTTTTTTGGAACAAAAGAAGAGTCAAACCAGCGAGTAAATTCTTTGACTGTTAAGTGCCATCTGTTTTGTCCAAAAAAATCCTTTTAAATCGTTTTGAAATGTACTAACAGTTGCATTTGGCTGCTGCATTTGGCAGTGTCTACTTAACAAGGCTGATAAAAGCTGAATTTATCATCTGACCAAAATATTCTGTTGACGTATAAGCCCCAATTTGGAGAAGCTAATGGAAAAGGCAGCTGTGTTGACCTTTTTGATGCTAATGCTATGAATGGATGGATGAAGGTAGTGAGGGGAACTGGGTAAGATTTTGCAATGGGTGTCCTGACTTTAATAGGCTACTAACAGAGCACAAGTTTACACACCTGGCTGGAGAGTTCAGAATAAAAAGGGAGGTTGTAACAGGAATGGCAAAATAGGTTGATTTTTCTTAAAGAAACAGGGAATGCGTATGGGAGATAGTAGGAACTGCAGATGCTGGAGAATCCGAGACAACAAGGTGCAGGGCTGGATGAACACAGCAGGCCAAGCAGCATCATAGGAGCAGAGAGGCTGACGTTTCGGGCCTAGACCCTTCATCAGAAAAGGGGGAGGGGAAGGGGGTTCCGAAATAAATAGGGAGAGAGTGGGAGGCGGATAGAAGAGGGATAGAGGAGAGGATAGGTGGAGAGGAAACAAACAGGTCAAAGAGGCGGGGATGGAGCCAGTAAAGGTGAGTGTAGGTAGGGAGTTA
>NW_025973921.1:0-8781 GCF_021869965.1 Rhincodon typus
CCTGCTGTGTTCATCCAGCTCTACATCTTGTTATCTCTGATATTGCCTGACGTGGCTTGGGGCTAGTTTGGTTCCAATGATGCTATACAAACGGAAGTTGTTGTTGTTGATAAGAACAGCCTCTGACCAAAACTCTGAGCTCACAAAGTTCATAGGGGTTGGTGGTCAGCATAGTGGTCGTTTCACTCACACCAAAGGCCCTGGCTAAAGTTTTGGGGATGTGAGTTCGAATCCCACCATGGCAACTAGAGCAATTTAAGTTCAATTCACAAATCACAAAGGAAAAAACATTAATCTCAATTACAAATTGTACCAACCCAGTCAGATTCACCAGTGCCATTTTAGAGAACAGAATCTGGCATCCTTATCCGGTCTGTCCTACAAGTGACTCCAGACCCACAGCAAAATGGTCAACTCTTAAATGCCCCTTGAAATGTTTAGTTCAAAGACAATTAAGGACGTGAAGCAAATGCTGCCCTTACCCATAGAGGAATAAATTAAAACGGAAAATAACAGCCCCAGTAAGGGAGAAATCTGAAGTTTATTGTAGATTTATTTAATATATTGACACTCGTACCTAGGTGCAGTGAAAAGTGGATAATGTTGCCATGTTCCAACACCATCTTGGATTGCAGAATAAGTTACTGAACAAATTATAGAATTGGTAAAATACTGAATATATTAATATCAAATTGATATTACAACAACTGAAATGGCTTCAAAAGTTTATCAGGACTGGTTTTGCTGGATCTGTGAGGTAGGGGTACAGGAGATCACAGACCCTTCAGGGACAGCTCTAGTTCAAAGGGGAGAGTATTGGAGAAGCAGCTGATTGAGCTGTTAATGAAAACAGCCTCTATTTTTGTCAAGGCCCTTATTACTTCAGTGTTTAGTTTCACATTTCTATAATTAGGAAGGGGAACTTGATTATCTGGACAGAGCAACTGTAAGAATCTGACTTATTGCTTGGACTTGGCTTTTCCATGAGTCTGCCGAATCCCCCGGCCACCCCACTGTGTGAGAGACAGAAACTGGGTTGGAGCTCAGTGATTCCTCACACCTACAGTTCAAGAAAGCAATGCAGGCTGATATAGTACAGGAGGCCATTCAGTCCATCAACCCAGCACCCGCTCTTTGAAGAAAACCTCTCAGATTAGTTCCAGTCCAGTCCAGTCTGCAACCCAGAGAAGTGTTCCATTTTTCAGGAATTTATCCATTGAATCCGTCTCCACTGCCCCTTCAAGCAGCACAATCTGAATCACAGCACCAAGCTCTGTTGGGGATAATCTCGCCTCTCGTATTTACATAGTGGCCTTCCACTCTCGCAGCCGGCACTTCACGGCTCAGTCATTTACTTTGAAAGTACAATCACCTTAGGGCAAACCTTACAGCCAACAAGTGCACAGCAAGATCCCACTGACAGCAGGAAAGTTAATGATCGTTTCATCTATTCTGGAGGGGATCCTGTGCAGATTGTAACCTGCTGTCTATTGGTGTAACAACTCACCTCATCCTTTAGAGAGGGAAATCTGCCATCTTTACCTAGTCTGGTCTACATGTGACTCCAGACCCACAGCAATGTAGCTGATTTTTAACTGTCCTTTGGGCAATTAGGAATGGACAATAAATCCTGGCCAAGCCAGCAACACCTATATCCCATGGACAATTTTTTTTTAAGGAATGGTCAGGTCAGAACTGAGTATATTTGTCAATTGCTGTCTAATGTTCAGAACCATTGGTGGTTCCTCAGATCTTAAAGCAGGAATTCCTTGTTCTGTTGTATCAGTGTGTGCTGCAGCAATCAGCACTTGGTGAATATGGTAACATTCAGGGGTACAGGCAAGGGAGCTACAATTGGTTGTTCCAAAATATTACATTCAATTCTGCCTAGCAGCAGGGGAGGAGCTTGTAGCAAAGGTTTCAATAGGTCATGACAGTAGAGAGGTGGGGCTAAAAAGGAACCATGGACCTTTCTGCAATCTGGGTCATGACAGTGGCCCGTATGCAACAAGAACTTGGGCAACATTCTGGGTGAGGTTGCAAGAAACATTCATGCCACCTAGATGCCAGGCAATGACCATCTTCACTTGCCATTGAAAGGCATCAATCCAGCACTGAATACCCCACTGTTAACATCGAGTTGTACCAAGAACCAGAAACTAGAATCAACCAGCCATATCAATACTGTGGCCCACAAGAGCAGATCAGAGGCTGGGAATCCTGCAGCAAGGAACTCACCTCCTGGCTTTCCAAAACCTGTCCACCAAGTCAGGAATCTGATGGAATACTCCCCACTTTCCTGCATGGGTGCAGCTCCAACAACACTCAAGAAGCTTGAGATTATCCGTCCACTTGATTGGCACCACATCCACCGGCTCAGCATTCACTCCCTCCACCACTGACGCTCAGTAGCAGCAGTGTTTATACCATCTGCAAGATCCTGTGCATAAATTCACCAAGGCTCATTAGCACTTCCAAACCCATCTAGAAGGACTAGGGCAGTAGATATATGGGAACACCACCTGTTGTAAGTTCCCCTCCAAACCACACACTATCCCCTCCATCCTGACATGGAAATATATCACCGTTCCTTCATTGTGACTGGGGCAGAAGCCTGGAACTCCCTCCCTAACTGCACTGTAGACCACCTTCTCAAACACAATAAGGGGTGGGCAATAAATGCTGGACTTGCCAGTGACGCCCACATCCCAGGAAAGATTAAGTGGAGAAAGCTGGAATATAGCCACCATTACACTCGAAGCTGAAAGGACCCTGAAAGTTACCACTGAGCTAGGTTTGCTGTTGCTGGGGAGGGGATGGCTGTGAATCCAGAGACCCAGATAATGTTCTGTGGACCTCGGTTCAAATCCCACCATGGCAGATGGTGGAATTTGAATTCAATAAAATATCTGGAATTAAGAGTCTAATGATGACCATGAATCCATTGTCGAATGTTGGAAAAACCCATCTGGCTCACTAATGTCCTTAAGGGAAGGAAACTACCATCCTTACCTGGTCTGGCCTACATGTGACTCCAGACCCACAGCAATGTGGTTGACTCTGAACTGTCCTCTGGGCAAGTAGGATGGGGCAATAAATACTGCCTGGTCAGCGATGCCTTCATCCTGTGAATGAATAAATTGAAGATGACCGCTATTCTGGATTCCTGGGTGGGTATGCTTGGAGGGGGGGAGGATGGGGGAAGGGGATGTTGCAATCTGCCTTGTTCTGAGCCACTGTGACCCACAGTTTTGATCCTCCTGCAGGGCCCCAGTTACCATGGTAATGCACGCCAATGACTGTCAGCTGTCGGCCATGACGGTCAGGCTCGGTGGGTGGAGGACGCCACGGGTGGCCGAGTGAGCCGCCCCCTCACCGGCGCCATGGCGAGAATGGCCACGGCTTTGGGCGGCAGTGCCGTTGGGGGGCGGACCATGTCCTGCAGCCTGGACGCGCCCGCCAACGCCATCAGTGTCTGCCGTGACGGCTCCCAGGTGGCGGTGGCTGGGCGCAACATCTTCAAGGTCTACGCCATCGAGGAGGAGCAGCTGTGCGAGAAGGCCAACCTGCGGGTAGGCCGCAAGCCTTCTCTCAATCTCAGCTGTGCCGACGTGGCCTGGCACCAGGCGGAAGACAATCTGCTGGCCACGGCCGCCACCAACGGGGCAGTGGTGACCTGGAACCTGGGCAAGCAATCCCGCAACAAGCAGGACCAACTCTTCATGGAGCACAAGCGCACAGTCAACAAGGTGTGTTTCCACCCTGTGGAGCTGCACATCCTCCTGAGTGGATCCCAGGATGGCTCTATGAAGTGCTTCGACCTGAGGAGGAAGGAGTCTGTCTGCACCTTTTCAGGTAGGCGCCTGACCGAGCCTGATAGAGTTTGGAAGGTTGAGGAATGGTCTGATTGAAACTCCCAGGATACCGAGAGGCCTGGATAAAGTGGATGCGGAGACGATGTCTGCACCAGCAGGAGAGACTGGGACCCTGGGCCCACAGCCTCAGGGTGAAGGGACGACCCTTTAGAACTGAGGTGAGGAGGAATTCAAACCCCACCACGGCAAATGGCGGAATTTGAATTCAATTAGAGGCACCATCATAGAGTCATGCAGCACGGAAACAGACCCTTTGGTCCAACCAATCCATGCCGACCATTATTCCAAAATAAACTAGTCCCACCTACCTGTGCTTGGCCCATATCCCTCCAAAGATTTTTTATTTGCGTACTTATCCAAATTAAAAGAAAAGTCAGGAATTAAGAATCTACTGATGACCATGAAACCATCATCGATTGTCATAAAAACCCATCTGGCTCATCAATGTCCCCCAGGGAAGGAAATCTTCCATTTTCACCTGGTCTGACCTACATATGACTCCAGACCCACGGCAATGTGCTTGACTCTCAACTGTCCCCTGGGCAGTTAGGGATGGGCAATGCTTCTGGCCCAGCCAGAGATGCCCACATCCTGTGAATGAATAATAAAGAGAAAAAAAAGATTTCTTCAGCCAGAGGGTGGGGAATCTGTGGAACTCATTGCTGAAGAAGACTGTGGAGGCCATGTCATTGAGTATCTTCAAGACAGAGATAGATAGGTTCTTGATTACAGGTAGTTCTAGTATAATACATGTTTCATTAACACGAATTGGCTGTAACGTGATTGATAAATAGTGGATACTGTTTGGACAATGCAAACTTTCTGCTGTACAGGTATAATGATTTTTCTCTGGTGATTTCCCCATTACGCAATTTTCTACTTGGTTTTCTACAGTGCAAGGTCATGCAAGAACGCAACTATCCCGTAGTAGGAGAACTGCCTGTAGTAAGGAGATCAAGGGTTATGAGGAAAAGCCAGAAGAATCAGTTTGAGAAACATATGGCAGAGCAGACAAGATGGGCTGAATGGCCTAATTCTGCTCCTATTTTTATGGATGTGCTGCTGAAGAGTTACTGAGAGTGCCCCATATTTGCAGAAATGTAAGATTCGCAATTGGCCGCTATCCTTGGCCTACTACAAATTTCATTCTTGTTTTAAATCCCCCTTCTTCCTTTCATGGGATGTATGTGCCACTCCATCCCTAATTGCCCCTTGAACTGAGTGGCTTGCCAGGCTATTTCAGATGGCGATTACGAGCCTACCACATCACTTTGAGTCTGGAGTCACATGTAGAGCGGGCAAGGATGGCCCTAAAGGACATGGGTGAACCTGAGAATGGTCACTGCCACTGAGACTAGCTCTCAATACTAGATTTTATTAATCCAACTGATTCTAAACTCCATCCACCGTGATGAGATTTGAACCCATGTCCCGAGAACATTAGCCTGGATTGCTAGTCCAGGGCCATTACCACTTTGCCCTGCTCTCCCCTACTCCGGTTCCCTTGCCAATTATTCCTAAAGCTGACTGTTTAAAATCTCAGATTCTTGTCTGACCTTCTGGATTGGGCTCCTAACCTTCCTGGGGGACAGTCACTGCGGCATATTCCTGTGCCCTGGCCTGATCAACTGCTCAGACCCTCGCCCAAGCCTTTGCCAGCTCCAGACCCTGTTCTTCTACTGCCATCTTGTCTGGACCGTTTCTCTAAAGCTCACCCAGTCACTCTTGTACCAAAGATCGTAGGAACTGCAGATGCTGGAGAATCTGAGATAACAAGGTATAGAGCTGGATGAACACAGCAGGCCAAGCAGCATCAGAGGAGCAGGAAAGCTGACGTTTCGGGCCTAGACCCTTCTACCAAGTTCCGTTCGCCCCTCACTCACTGTGCTCACTAACCTACACTGGCTCTTGTTCTGAGGAAGGCCTTGATTCTTTTCCTTTTGTTCAAATCCTTGAGTATACCCTATCTCTAATTGTCTCCAGCCCTCCTGCCGTCTGAAAACACTATGTTCCACCATCTTTAGACTCTTCGTCTTCAATCACTTCTCCCACCATCTTTTGACCGTGCTCCAAGCTCTGAAAATTTCTCCCCATTTCTCTTCACCATGCTCTCCCAAGATGCTTCTGAAAAGCAATAGTGAGGAAGGGCAGGGTCGAATAAATCAGAAAGACTCTTTAGTTTATACTGTGAGCTCTCTGGAGGGCATACCAATTGTCAGTGCAGTACCAACAGAGCCCTGTTGGAGGTGCTGTCTTTCACACTCTCTGCTGTCTGAGGTCAATGAGAAAGATCTCAGGGGCAAGAGAACTTTCTTCAAGGGACCCTGGCCAATGTTCATTTGTCACTAAAACCAGATAATGCAGCGACTGTCAAAGTGCTATTTGTGGGAGTTTGATGTGCATAAATTGGCCTCTGTGCTCTCCATATCACAACAGTGACCCCATTTCATAGGCACATAGCCCATGTTCCTGTTGTTTGCAGAAGGTATAACTCTGGTCCTGTCTGTTAGGCCGGAACTCCTTTGTAATGTTACTGTGCTGCATTGCCTTCTGCAGGTCAGTCGGAGAGCGTGCGCAATGTCCACTTCAGCGCCCGCGATTTCTTCACCTTCGCTGCTACCTTCGAGAATGGGAACGTACAGCTGTGGGACATGCGGAGACCTGACCGGTGCGAGAGGATGTTCACAGCTCACAATGGACCCGTCTTCTCTTGTGACTGGCACCCGGATGACAGGTAGGAGCGAGTGTGGAGCAGTGTGCACTGCACACGGTGTGTTTGTACATGGGCGTGTGAAAGTACACGGGTAGATATATGTGCGAGTGTACTCGAGACTACATCCTTCTGTTTGGGTCATTGCCACCTCACAAAGTGCCACTCCATTACCTTAATTCAGGGCATATGGGCATCAGTGGCTGGGCCATCATTTATTGCCCATCCCTAGTTGCCCTCCAGATGAGCTGCTCCACTCCGTGTGGTGCAGGGAGACCCACTTCCAGAGTTTTGACCCAATACCGAAGGAATAGTGATGTCTTTCATTCGGTTAGTTATATTGAGTCAATTACTGCACTGAAAGAGGCTGTTTGGCCCATCAGGTCCGCGCTAACTCCCTGAGCACCAGTTCAGTCAGTTCCATTCCTCATCTGTGACCGTCTTCCTCTAAAAGTCCACCGTTTCCTTTTTAAATGAAACATCATTCATCATCTCCACTCCCACCTTCTTGTGGGCTCCAAGTTCCAGATCATCACCATTTTCTACACGAAAACATGTTTCCTCCCATCTGACCCCCACATCTCTCTCCAAAACCTTAAATCTGTGTCCCCTCCCCAACTCTATCCATGCACCATCAGTGAATGGGGACAGCTTTTCCTCATCTACCTTAGCGAAACCTGACATCGTTCACCTCCGTTGAACCTCCCCTTGGTCTCCTATGTTCCAGGGAAAACAGTCCCATTGTTTCCACCCTAACTCGTAGCTAAAATCCCTCATCTCTGGGACCATTCTGATACATCTAACCTCTCAGGCACCCTCACATCCTTCCTAAAATGTGACCAGTTCAGGGCTTAATTCTCTCGCTGGGGCCTACCCAGAGCTTTATAAAGGTTTAGCATAATCTTGTTGTTTTTGTATTTGGTGCTCAGTGTCCTATATACTTTTTTCACGATATATCCTACCACCTTTGAAAGACCAATGTCCATGAACAGCCAGGCCCTTCTGTCCCTGCCAACTCTGTAGAATGGGGACACCGAGTCATCTTGGCCTCTCTCCCTCTCCCTCCTTCACCTCGCACATCTCTCTCTCGATGCAATTCCATCTGCTTGTTCTGCTAGCCTCTCTACATCCCACTGCGGTCAGTTGGCATCACCCTCACATTTTGTCACTCCTCGAAGCTTGGTATTGAAACCAGATGTTGAATTATCTTCACTGGCTTACAACCCCAGGAGGTGGTGGGGAGGTCCCTGTGCCAGGGGCGGTAATGTATTGAGTTGGTGCAGCGGATACAGATAGAGGTCTCCAGCCTGGTCCTTGTGGGTTGGTGCCAGCCCTCACCTCTTACTGTTTCTTGTGCAGGGGCTGCCTCGTGACTGGAGGACGGGACAAGATGGTCAAGGTGTGGGACCTGACTGGTTACAAGGCCAGGGAGATGTACTGTGTGCAGACCATTGCCTCCGTGGCACATGTGCTTTGGCGCCCAGACAGGAGATACCACATCACCACCTGCTCCATGATGGTGGACCACAACATCTACATATGGGATGTCCGTAGGCCTTACATTCCCTTCGCTATGTTTGAGGAGCACCGTGACGTCACTACTGGCATTGCCTGGCGCCATAACCACGACCCCCACTTCCTTCTGTCCGGCTCAAAGGACAGCACCCTCTACCACCATTTCTTCAAGGATGCCCAGCGGCCAGCAGGCCAGGCTGTGCCCGAGGGCCTGTGCTTCGGCCTGTTCGGGGATGTGGCGTTTGCCGTCAAGGAGGGCCTGTGCTCGGCCGAGAGCCACCGCAAGGCCCTGTCCGCCGACCGCCGATACCCATTCTTCTTCACCCGGCGGCCGGACCCCACCGAGCAGTTCACCAACGTGTCGAGTGCCCTCAGCCTCTTCGAGACGCAGCCTGGCGCTGCCTCCATGGACTGGTTCGCTGAGACGGCGGCCCGGTACAGCCTGAGTGGAGGGCCCCTGCCCGAGCTGTGCGACCGTAATGCTGCCGTCGCCAGGCAACTGAGCCGCCACCAAGTTGCGCAGATCTGGAGGATGCTGAAGATCATTTACACAGGAACAGGGGCTACCAGCAACATGTTGTCAGGGTCAGGGAAGACAGGGCCCCCCCTCACTCCCCTCACCAGGTACGGTGACCAACACTCACCTCCCTCAGCGGGTACAGTGACCACCCCGACCCCTTC
>NW_025973922.1:0-8780 GCF_021869965.1 Rhincodon typus
TCCTTGTAAATTTCTTCTGCACACTTTCCAGTTTAATAACATCCTTCTAATAACAAGGTGACCAAAACTGAACACAATGCTCTAAGTGCGGCCTTACCAACATCCTGTACAACTGCAGTATAACTTTTTGAAGAAGGGTCGAGGCCTGAAACGTCAGCCTTCCTGCTCCTCTGATGCTGCTTGGTCTGCCTTGTTCATCCAGCTCTACACCTTGTTATCTATGATAAAACAGAGTCATATTTTCTTTGAAATGTTATTTTTGTCTCCGTCTCTCTCTCAGATACTCCCAGACATACTGTGGTTCTCAGCGTTCTCTGTGGTTGTACTCCATGATACTACCTTAAAGAGGAGCAAGTGTCCCGGCCAATATTTATCCCTCAATCAACATCACAAATACAGATTATCTGGTCATTGTCACATTGCTATTTGTGTGAGGTTACTTGTGTGCAAATTGGCTGTCAGTTTGCTTTTATTCGTTCACAGGATAAGGGCATCACTAGCTAAACCAGCATATATTGCCCATCCCCATTTGCCCAGAGGGCAATTTAGTGTCAACCGTATTGCTGTGGGTCTGGAGTCACCTGTAGTCCAGATCAGGTAAGGATGGCAGTTTCCTTCCCTAAAGGATATTAATGAACCAGATGGGTTTTCCCCCTGACAACGATCATCATGAGACATCATTCCAGAATTAAATTCAAGTTCCACAATTTTAAACCCAGAGCATTAGCTGAGTTTCTGGATTAATAGTCCAGCGATAATACCATAAGGCCATCACCTCCCTGACAATTTTGCTTTCCTGCTATAATAAAGACACTGTAATTCAAAAAGTATTTCAAGGGATATAAACCGTTTTGAAACAACCGACAGTTGTGAAACATGCTGTATCTAATGCAAGCCTTTCTTTCTGGTGAGTGTAATATTGATGTTGTTATGTAGTTCTAGCCTTACATCTGAAAATCTGAGGTAGCAGTTGCCACAGTGACAATCTTCGTTTTGTTTGTGAACAGTTCATGATTGGAAGCCATGAAGAGGTGGGTTTCATTGACTATGAGATCCTTGTTTGAGGTTGTTAACATGGGCCAATCAGGAAGCCCTGGCTGACAGATATAAACAGGAGATTTGGAAGGTTTCCGCAGTCTAGGGTCTGTCTTTGAGCTGGTTAGTCAGAGCCCATGTACTGTGCACATGTAAATAGAGGGTGATTTGGTGATGGGATAACGGCCTCTGTACAGTTATTTCAGAACATGTGTCCGTAAAATATCCGTATTCTTCATCCAAACAGCGGCGAATCTATGGAATTCACTGCCACAGAAGGCTGTGGAGGCCAGGTCATTGAGTACATTTAAGACTGAGATAGATAGGTTCTTGATTATCAAGGGGATCAAGGCTTACGGGGAGAAAGCGGGAGAACGGGGGTGAGGAACTTATCAGCCATGATTGAATGATAGAGCTGACTCGATGGGCTGAATGGCCTAATTTCTGCTCCTATGTCTTATGGTCTAAGATTAATTGCTTCCTTATTCAATTAATTTCCCTTGAATTGAATGCCCCTTTTGTACACGGAAACTTCTTAAATGAACAGGAAAATGATCAATTCCGGCTGCCCCTTCTGGGAGGCCATTCTCCAAAGCTAAGAAACTGAGAAACATTGAGGAAAAAAACTAAAGGCTTGTGTTAACCATATTTAACATTAAGTAATTGCAGGAAGCTGCAAGGCCATAGTAAGATCAGAATGACTTTAAACCTCGGAGGCACAGCTGATCGAAGTCACACCACGCCTGTATCTCCTTACATTTCAGAACTACCCACATCTGTGTCAACAGATTGTGTGTCAAATCCTGGTAACTGCATTCTCTAAATTGCCAGCCGCTCATTGCTCTTGCTCAGCCTTGTATTGGTTAGAGGGAATTAAATAGCTAAAACCTTTGTAAAACCAGAGAGATGTGTTCATTTTTAAAAAATTTATTCACAGGCTGGATGTGTCTCGCTATTCTAGCATTTATTACCCTCTTGTTATCTAGCCTTGAGAAGCTGCTTCCTTGAAATATTACAGTGACAGAGTGTCAAGGTATCCACTGTTATGGAAGGAGTTCCAGGAACTTGACGTGGCAACATTGATCTAGTTTTAAGTCCTGATGCGGCGATGCCAGTGTTGGACTGGGGTGGGCAAAGTCAGAAGACACCAGATTATCGTCAACTGCACCTCCCGGTCGTGAACCATGTCAACTCCCCCTCCCATTCCTCAGACGACACGTTCATCCTGGGCCTCCTGCAGCGCCACAACGATGCCACCCGAAGGTTTCAGGAACAGCACCTCGTATTTTGCTTAGGAACCCTGCAGCCCAAGGCTATCAATGTGGACTTCACAAGCTTCAAAATCTCCCCTCCCCCTTACCGCATCCCAAAACCGGCCCAGCTCGTCCCCGCCTCTCTAACCTGTCCTTCCTCCCACCTATCCCGTCCTCCCACCTCAAGCCGCACCCCCATCTCCTACCTACCAGCCTCATCCCGCCCCCTTGACCTGTCCGTCCTCCCTGGACTGACCTATCCCCTCCTTAACTCCCCACCTACACTCACCTTTACTGGCTCCATCCCCGCCTCTTCGACCTGTCTGTCTCCTCTCCACCTATCTTCTCCTCTATCCATCTTTTATCTGCCTCCCCCTCTCTCTCTATTTATTTCAGAACCCCCTTCCCCTCCCCCATTTCTGAAGAAGAGTCTAGGCCCAAAACATCAGCCTTCCTGCTCCTCTGATGCTGCTTGGCCTGCTGTGTTCATCCAGCTCTACACCTTGTTATCCCAGATTATAGTCCAACAGGTTTATTTAAAATCACAAGCTTTCGTAGTGTTGCTCCTTTGCCAGGTGAAGTCACTAATTTTAAGTCTGATTAGAGTGTCGCTTGGAGGGGAACTTGGCTGCTGGTGCTCCCATGAGTCTGTTGGCCTTATCTTTCAAGATGGAAGAAGGTGCAGTTTTGGAGGGTAGTGTTGGAGGAGTATTGGTGAGTTGTTGCAGTGCATCTTGTAGATGGTACACACTGCTGCAACGGTGGAAGGAATGAATGTTTAAGGTATTAGTTGGGGTGACAATCAAGTAGATTGTTTGCCCCAGATGGTGTTAAGCTTCTTGAATGTTGTTAGAATTGCACTCATTCAAGTGTAGAACATTCCATGACATTCCCGATTCTGGGATTTGACTTGTTCTGTGTTGCTATCTGGTAGAATCTTATTGAACCTTATAGAATACTGAGAGACCTGGATAGGGTGGACATGGAGAAGATGTTTCCACTAGCAGGAAAGACCAGGATCTGAGGGCACAGCCTCAGAGTGAATAAATGACCCTTTAGAAATGAGCTGAGGAGGAATTTCTTCAACCAGAGGGTTGTGAATCTGTGAACCACAGTACCAGAGAGGGCTGTGGAGATCAAGCTGTTGAATGTTTTTGAGACAGATTCAGATAGGTTCTTTATTAGTAAAGGGAGCAAAAGTTTTTTTTCCTTTATTCATTCACAGGACAAGGGCATCACTAGCTAGGCAGCATTTATTGCCCATCCCTAATTGCCCAGAGGGCAGTTAAGAGTCAACCACATTGCTGTGGGTCTGGAGTCACATGTAGGCCAGACCAGGTAAGGATGGCAGTTTCCTTCTCTAAAGGATATTAGTGAACCAGATGGGTTTTTCCTGACAATCAACAATGGACTCTCAGTAATCATTAGATTCTTAATTCCAGATATTTATTGAATTCAAATTCCACCATCTACCACGGCGGGATTCGAGCCCAGGTCCCCAGGACATTATCTGGGTCTCTGGATTAACAGTCCAGCAATAATAACACTAGGCCATCACCTCCCCTGAAAGTTACAGGAAGAAGGCAGGAGAACGGTGTTGAGAAACATCAGCCTTGATCAACTGGTAGAGCAGACTCCATGGGAGAAATGACCAAATTCTGCTGCTGTATCTTATGGTCTAGTTATAACTTCTGTATCTCTTTGGAATGCTTCTCTGGGTTAAATAAACCGAAGTTATTGATCCTGAGGTAAAATGCTTTCTCACAGTTATGGTGGGAAAGTGAAGTTACCTGCATCATGGACACACTTGTGACTGTTTCCCAATCAATTTAGGTCTTGTCCTGCCAATTTCTTCCCCTTCAAAGGATTGCATTCAAATACAAGGGCAAGAAATCTATGCTGAACTTGTATAAGGCACCAGTTGGCTTCAGTTGGAGAACTTTGTCGATTTCTGGGCTCCACAATTTTGGAAGGAGATGAACGTATTGGAGAATGTGCAGATAAGCTTTACAAAAATGGCTCCAGAGACGAGGGACTTGAGTTACGAGCAGAAATCAGAGAAGGTGGGACTGTTCTTCTTGGAGAAGAAAAGGCTGACAGGAGATTTGATTGAAACAGACGATATCACAAGTGTTCTCACAAACAGAGGAGATAGAGAGAAAATGTTTCCATTTGTGGATGAATGGAGAACAAAAGGCTAAAACATTTACAGTAATTGGTAAAAGAAACAGAAGTGGTTAGGGTCTGGAATGCTATTCCGGACTGGAGTAGAGGCAAGTTAATTGAGGCATTCAAAAGAGAATGAGATGGTTAATTGAAAAAGGAATAACGTGCAGGGTTAGGGAAAATTTAGGAGAACAGCACTCGATGAGATGCATATGTGGAGAGCTGGCACAGATACAGTGGGCAGAATGACCTCCTTCTGCACGCTGACATTTCTGTGATTTGTGCCTTGAGGTGGTGGTCAGACTTGGAGGAGTCAGGAAGTGAGATAACCACAGCAGAATTCCCAAGCTCTGACCTATTCCCGTAGCCACACTATTTATATGGCTGTACCATATATACCACTTCACCACACGTGTCCCCTTGAATCACCTCAAACTCAGCAAAGTAGGAGACGATCACTTAGCTCCAGAGATTTGCACTTGCTAAATAAATAATAAATGCTTGGAAGCAAATTCCCTGGTTATTATCTGCCATTTGCTTGCTGTCTGCAATTGGCGGCCAATTTCCTATATTGCAAAAGCCAGCTAACATCGGCACAGCTCTACACAAACAACAGAAGTGAACAGTCTGAGGAAAGACAAAGCAACAATCCTTTGCGAGGGGCAGTAAAGATGGAGTTAAACTGAAAAAAAAAGAAGCAAAAGAAGAGGGGCTCACAGTAACGAGTAGAAATTGAAAGGCTGATTAAATCTGAGAATTGGACCACAGTTTTTAGAATGTGATTCTAATTAATTTAATTCAACGCACTTTTCTCGATGCTGTGATTTAAGTGCCATATGTGGCAGTTGCTTCCCTCCTGAGCTTGTCACCCCAGGGCAGAGCACTTGTTTTCCTGACAGCACTTGTGTGCAATGCGAGATGTAACTTCAGAAGCTGAAAACGTGAAAAGTGCTGCTTTACTTTCCCCTAATTTCGCACCTAAAGGTACAAACTTAGATGGGATCCAGGAACAGATAGATCTTGGGTGTACCAGTCTTTGAAGGATGTAAGTTAAGATTGATAAACGGTACAGTCGCTGGAGTCTTACCAGAACATAGGGCTGCTGCTGGTTTAACCTGAGGGTCGCCATGCCTCAGGTGAGGGGAGGGGTTGAGACAGAGAATAATTCCAACAGGAGGCTGTTTTAAAAAGAAGCCATGATGTGGAGTTACCAGTGTAGGACTGGGGTGGACAAAGTCAGAAGTTACAAGACACCAGGTTGTAGTTCAACAGCTTTATTTGAAACCACAAGCTTTCAAAGCGCTTCCCCTTTGTCAGGTGAAGTCAGGACTGTGCTCTGAAAGCTTGTGATTTCAAATAAACCTGTTGGACTATAGCCTGGTGTCGTGTGACTTCTGACTTTAAACAGAGGCAGGCAAGAGAGAGGGCAAACGCAAGGGTGACCTGCGATAAACCTTCCGAAAGCATTATTCCTCGGCTGGAATGTTGGATAGCATCTTATCGAATCTTGCACAGGACCTGCTGGGTGGAGAGCTGTCTGAAGGTAATGAGAATGGATAGGATAATAAGGTTCTGATGTACAGCATGATATGAGAGTGACACCAGCAGTAAGGTGCATAAGGATGGAACAGTCTGTTCCAGTGACAGATCTGCTTGCAGCAAACAAGGTTATGTAGAATAGCATAAATAAGAGAGTTCGCAGAAACCCACCAGAGAGCAGTCATTCCTAGGTAAAGGCACGCCAGTACCGGTCACATATTACACGGTCATTTCTACAAGGTCGAGGGTAGAACCCCCAGGCAACAAGACTCATGCTGACAGAACCCATTGCCTCCTTATAACATGGCCCGTCAAACTACACGCCAAGTCGAAGGAGGTGATCAGTGGGACTTTCCCTGGAAGCAAGGTGCCCAGAAATGGAAGACTTTCCTTCCAAGAGCTGCTTCTGATCAGAGGATGGCAGCTCACAGGCTGAATCTTATGGGTTTTTTTTGGGGATAAGTGTCAGTTGGAGAGATTTCTGCAATGAGTTCAAGCAAGACTTTTCACTTGATATTTTCTTGTAACCCTTGAAGTCCAGGTATCATTCTTGTAAACCTACATTGTGCTCCCTCCAAGGTCAGTATATGTTCCTAAGGTGCAGTGCCCACATCTGCTCATTGCACTCCAAGTGAGTTGAGGATGTGTGAGGAAGTAGGCTCGGAAAGTGTACGATCAATCGGGTTAGCTGCACAGCTTGCCGTGGAAGAAATGCCCCGGGGCATTGGCACTCGGGAGACTGCTGGAGACCAGGCCCAAGCTCAGTCCCAGGCAGGAAAGGACCCTGCGGTGTCATCAATAGGAAATTCATCCAAATGCAGGGGGAGGAACACGAGCTGCAGACTGGGGTGTGACACACAATGGCCCTCATTGCCCAGAAGCTGCAGAAGTGCAGTGAGTCACGCAACCATCTGGCTGCCTCCATGGACAGGTTGGCGGTTGCCACAAACACCCAGGCCCAGCAGCCTCAGAGTCTGTAGGAGTGGTGGGAGACAGTGGAGAAAACACAGTGAAAGATATGGGTCACAGTGCACTCACAAGAATTTCACATTTTTTAAAAAATGCAACTGTTTTGCCTGCTCCGTCTACTCTCGATCATCAGTAAAGTGATGAAAAGTATCATCCACAGTGCTATCAAGCAGCCCCTGCTCAGCGATAACCTGCTCAGTGATGCCCAGTTTGGGTTCCACCAGGGCCACTCAGCTCCTGATCTCATACAGCCTTGGTTCAAACATGGACAAAAGAGCTGAATTCCTGAGGGGAGGGGCGAGTGACAGCCCTTGATATCAAGGCTGCATTTGACCAAGTGTGGTATCAAGGAGCCCTAGAAAAACTGGAATTAATGGGTACTGGGTGCAAACTGTCTGCTGATTGGAGCCATAGCTGGGACATAAGAAGATGGTTGTGGTTGTTGGAGATCAGTCATCTCAGGTCTGGGACATCGCTCAGTTGCAACAAAAACAGAAATTGCTGGAAAAGCTCAGCAAGTCTAGCAGCATCTGTGGAGAGAAATCAGAGGAATGTTTCGGGCCGAGTGATCCTTCCTCAGAACTCATCTCCAGCTGCTTCATCAATAAATTCTCTCCATCATAAGGTCAGAAGCGGGGTGTTTGCTGATGATTGCACAAAGTTCAGGTCCATTCATGACTCCTCAGTCTATGTTCACATGCAACAAGATATGCACAACAACGAGGGCTGTGCTGACAAGTGGCAAATAACATTCATGTCATACAAATGCCAAGCTATGACCATCACCAATAAGACACAATATTACCAAAAGCCCTTGACATTCAATTGTGTTACCATCACTGAATCCCCCACTATCAATGTCCTGGGGGTTGCTATTGACCAGAAACTCAACTGGACTCACCACACAAACAAAATGGCAACCATAGCAGGTCAGAAGCTGGGAATATTGCGGTGAGTAACTCACCTCCTGACTCTCAAAGCCCATCCATCATCTTCAAGGCACATGTCGGGAGTGTGATAGAATACACCCCATTTGCCTGGATGGGTGCAGCCCCAAAAGCACTCAAGAAGCTTGACACCATCCAAGACAAAGCAGCCCGCTTGATTGGCATTGCATTCACAAACATCTCCCCCCTCTACCACTGACACTCAGTCATGGGAGTGTGTACCATCTATAAGGTGCATTGCAGAAATTCACCCGAGATCCTCAGATAGCACCTTCCAAACCTGTGGCCACTTCCATCTAGAAGGACAAAGACAGCAAATACATGAGAACACCACCAACTGCAAGTTCCCCTCCAAGCCAGTCACCATCCTGACTTGGAAATATACCACTGTTCCTTCACGGTCTCTGGTTCAAAATCCTGGAATTCCCTCCTTAAGGCATTGTTGGTCAATCCCCCAAAGCAGGTGGACTGCAGTAGTTCAAAAGGTCAACTTACCATCACCTTTTCAAGGGCAACTGGGGATGGACAATGAACGCTGGCCCAGCCAACAACACACACACACACACACACACACACACACACACACACACACACAGATACACACACACACATACACACACACACACACACACACACACACACACACACACACACACACACACACACACACACATACACACACACACACACAGATACACATACACACACACAGATATACATACACGCACACACATACACACACAAAAGTACAAACACACACACATGTTCAGACACACACACACACAAATACACTCACACACACATACAAACACACACACACGCAGATACACACACACACACAGATACACACACACATGCACACACACACACA
>NW_025973923.1:0-8779 GCF_021869965.1 Rhincodon typus
GATGCTGCTTAGCCTGCTGTGTTCATCCAGCTCTGCACCTTGTTGTCATAGATAAAGATGAACTATTTTTACTGGTTGAAGATTCTAGAGCCTAGGGGAAAAGTCTAAGAATTAGGGCCAGGCCATTCAGAAGAGATGTTAGAATGCACTTCTAGCAGGGGAGGAGGGGAGATTTGGAATTGTCTTCCTTAAAAAGTGGTCAACGTTAATTCAATTTTTAAATTTAAATCTGAGATAGACAAATTTTATTAAGCACACGATATGGGTCGAAGGCAGAAAAATGGAGTTGGCTACAGGTTAGCCATGAACTTATTGAGTGGCAGAGAAGGCTTGCGGGCTGAATGGCCTACTCCTGTATGTATGTTCCTATCCGTGCGTAGTGTTATCCAGTACAGCTCTCTGGTGCAGTGTTTATGAACTCCCCCTTCACTTGCTCATTCTGGGCTGGTATCTTCTCTTTCTGATGACAGTCTTGTGACCAGTTACATCATCGTGATTTACATAAATCTCATTATACCACGGAATCCATTCCCTCGAAAGTTGTTGAGGCTCAGCAAATCAACAGCATGTGCCATTAATTACAACGGGGAGATTTCTGAGAGATAATAAAGGAAATGGAACGAAAGCAGGCAAATGGAGTGAAGATACAGATCGGATATGATTGGAATAGTCTCGAGTTCACACAATCACAGAATAGTTATGGTGCAGAAGGAGGCCATTCAGGCCATCATTCAGCCCACTGTCTTTTTTAGTAAGTGCCAAACATATGTCCTTTCCCCATATCCCTGTACATCCAATATCCTTTTGAATGCCTCAATTGAACCTGCCTCCACCACACTCCCAGGAATGCACTCCATACCTTATCTATTTGCTGTTATCTTTACTTCATTTGCACATCACTTTAAATCTGTGACCAATCATTCTTTTTTGCTTTTATGTATGGGGCCAGCTTCTTCCTTTCTACTCTATCCAGCCCACTCATCATTTTGAACACCTCTGCCAAATGTTCTCTCAGCCCTCCTGTCTCCAAGGAGAAAAATTTCTTTAATCCATCCTCATTCCTGGAACCATTCTTGTACATCAAATCTGTGCTCACTCCAATGCATTCATATCTTTGCTCCAATCTGGCACACACACAGGAGAAAACAAAACAGGAACACTCTTCCAACTTCTTCAATTTATCCTCATTATGAAGTGTCTCATTCCTGAAATGATTCTTGTAAATCGTTTCCGCACTCTCCGATACATTCACATCTTTCCAATAATGTGGCACCCAGAGCTCTACACAATACTCCAGTTGATTTCTAACAAGTGTCTTATACATGTTCAACATCATCTCCCTGCTCTTGTACTCTATGACCCTATAAATGATGCTGATGATGCGATGAGTTTGCCAAATGGCCTTCTCCTGATGCTATGTTCCTCTCCTTGCTGCTAATGATTAACATCAAGGAAAAACTGAAGAAAATAATCAAGGATCCGAACTAGAAAAGGTGTGATGTCTGGTCTCAATTGACTTTCTAGAGACAGTGTATTGATGTATAGATTTCTGAAAGATTGCTGCCAATTATATAGGTGCCAATTTGCTCCAGAGAGTAACGTAGAATACCTACAGTGTGGAAGCAGGCCATTGGGTCCACACCGATCATCCAAAGAACACCCCACCCAGACCCACCATCCTTACCCTATCCATGTAACCCTGCATTTACCAAGGCTAACCCACCCAGCCTGCACATCCCTAAATACCATGGGACATTTAGCATGGCCAATCCACCCAACCTGCACATCTTTGGATTGTGGGAGGAAACCGGAGCACCCAGAGGAAACACATACAGACACAGGGAGAATGTGCAAACTCCACACAGGCAGTCATCGGAGGTTAGAACCAAATGGATCGAAGGACAGAGAACAGAGTGTGATGTTTCAAAAAAAAAATTTAATGGGTCAGTGAGAGGTAATGAAAGATCTCGGCTGGCTACAAGAGTGACTGACACATTAGGGGGCAAACAAATTCTACATTTGGAAACTGGACTTAATTCAATTAAAGCAAGCAGTAAGCAAAGGGAAGCTGTGCAAAAAGTCATTCCAATGCACGTGGTAGTGGAAAGGTCACTAATTGGAGGTTCACTTAACGATTCTTCATTTTAAATGACAGTGTGCGTTTTTTAAAAGCAGTTTAAGCATGCATGTTTTAGCATACAGCGCAGGGAATCTCGAATGGCATGACTAACAACCCATAAAAGCAGGTTACTAATTGCAGGGCACATTGTGGTTTAATGCAGATATTTTTAGATGCTTCTTTCACAAGCTGGCCTGGGAAAGGTTCTCCAATATAATTAGCCACTGGGGAGACGAGAGGCCACAGTCATCTGGGTATCTTTAGGAATGTTTGTGCTCCGCTCCAATGTCTCTCTGCCCAATTAAACTCAGTGTCCCTAACATCAGAATGACAGAGCCATGCAGTGCAGAAAAGACCATTTAGCCCATTGAATTATTGATTTGAAAGAGGTCTCTAATGAAAGCCATAGCAACCGACAACACACAATGAGCTACCTCTGCTTTTCGCTCCCAGAGCGAGTAAAATGTCCCATAACTACGCAACTTGTTTAGGTAGCGATTGCTTTTAATTCTTTCGTGAAATGTCAGCATCATTCTTAAAGCCAACATTTGTTGCCATCCCTTGTTGCTCTTCAACTGAGTGGTTTGCGAGGCAATGCCTGAGGTTAGTTCACCAGAATCTTGGAGGTCTTAAGATAGAGAAAGAAGATGGGTGGCCTCGTGATTCAATGGTTAGCACTGCTCCCTCACAGTGCCAGGGTCCTGGGTTTGATTCCAGCCTCGGGTGACTGTGTGGAGTTTGCATATTTTCTGGGTGCTCTGGTTTCCTCCCATAGTCCAAAGATATCCGGGTTGGGTGGATCAGCTGTAGCAAATTGCCTGTAGTGTCCTGGGATGTGTGGGCTAGGTGGATTAGCCAGGGGAAATGCAAGGATACAGTAGAGAGTTGGGTCCGGGTGGGATGTTCTTTGGAGGGATGATATGGGCCCAATGGCCTAGAATTGAAACCCTCTAGTGTGAAAGCATCCTGTTATAACTGAATCAGCTCTCACAATGACCCCAGTTACCATATGCCAACCTCCAGGTTTATTTCCTGCGCATTACTTTTGTCCTACTAATCTTGAATGCCTCAATTAAACTTGCCTCCACCAGACAGTTCATTCCAGACCCGAAATACTCACTGTGTGATATAATTATTTTCTCAGATCATTCTTGCTTCTTTTGCAAATCACTTAAAATCGGTGCTACCTCATTCCTTTTACAAGCAGGAACAGTGTCTTGACTTTCAGAGCCAACTACATTGCAGTAGATAACAAGGTGTGGAGCTGGATGAACACAGCAGGCCAAGCAGCATCAGAGGAGCAGGAAAGCTGACGTTTCAGGTCTGGACCCTTGTTCAGAAATGGGGGAGGGGAAGGGGGTTCTGAAATAAATAGAGGGAAGGGGAGGCGATGATGGAAGGTGGATAGAGGAGCAGATAGGTGGAGAGAAGACGGACAGGTCAAAGAGGCGGGGATGAAGCCAGTACAGGGGAGTGTAGGTAGGGAGTGGGGGTGGGGGTTGGTCAGTGAGGTGGGAGGAGCGGATAGGTGGAGAAAAGACAGACGGGTCAAGGAGGCAGGGACTGGGGGGGTGCTGGTCTTGGGATGAGGTCGGGGGTGGGGAGATTTTGAAGCTAGTAAAGTCCACATTGAGACCATTGGGTTGTAGGGTTCCCAGGCGGAATATGAAGTGCTGCTCTTCCAGTTTTCGGGTGGCATCGTTGTGACACTGGAGGAGGCCCAGGATGGACATGTCATGGGAGGGGGAGTTGAAGTGGTTCGTGACTGGAAGGTGCTGTCGTTTGTCACCAACTGAGCATAGGTGCTCCACAAAGCAGTCTCCAAGCCTCCGCTTGGTTTCCCCGATGTAGAAGAGGCCACATTGGGAACAGCGGATACAATATACCCTACATTGCGGTAGGTCTGCAGTCAGATGTCAGCCAGACCTAACAAAGCAGCAAATTTCTTTCCCTGAGTGAGCCTCAGTGAACCAGATGGGTTTTGACAAGTGTAAATGATAATTGTCAAGGGCAGCAGATACAGGGAAATGCCACCACCTCCAATTTCCCCTGCAAGCCACTCACCATCCTGACTTGGAAATATATTGTCATTACCTCAGTGTCGCTGAGTTAAAATCCTGGAATCCACTCCCTAATGGTAATGCCCACAACACATGGACCGCAGTGATTCAAGAAGGCAGCTCACCACCACCTTCTCCAGGGCAACTATGGATGAGGAATAAATGCTGGCCCCGTCAATGACACCCACATCCCTTGAAGAACTGAAAGAAATTAGAGCAATTAAAAGCACCAGGGAAAAGATACTGGGAAGAGTGAAGGTAAGAGAATGGGGTTGAGAAACACATCAGCCATGATTGAATGATGGACAGACTCGCTGAACCAGATGGCCTAATTCTGTTCCTACAGCTTATGGTCTTATGGTAAAGTTTGACAAGTCCCCTGAATTTGTTGCCTTTCATCTGATGGTCTTCAAAGATAGTAGATGCATTTGCTATAATCTTGCATAATCTTCCATGGTTTAGAAAGGTCTCAGAGACTGGAAAATCTTTAATGTAACAACTCGAATGAAGAAAGAAGGGAGACAGAAAGCAGAAAATTGTAAGCAGAATCAACAAGGTTTTGTGAAAGGGAAGTCATGCTTAACTAATTTATCCTTTCAGGATGCAACAAATAAGTTGGACAAATGGATTCTGTAGAGGTGATCTACTTGGGCTTCTAAAAGACATTTGACAAGGTTATATCAATGTTTACTCACAAAATAAGTGCTCAGAGTATAGTGGGTAACATATTTGTGTGGACAAATAATTGCTTAACTAATAGGAAGCAGAGCATGGGGATAAATAGGTCATTTTCGGATAAAAAGCTGTTATGAATAGAGTGTCACAGGTTTCACTGATGGAGCCTCAACCATTTATAATCAAAATCAATGACATTGACAAAGGAACCAAATATATGTCGACTGAACTTGCTGGTGGCACAATGATAGGTAAGAAAATAAGTTGTCAAGAGGACAAAAATAATTTACAAAGCGATACAGATCAGTTAATTTGAGTAAAAATGTAACACATTGAATATGATGTGGGAAAGTGTGGTCTTGGACTCTTTGGCAGGAATAATAGAAAGGAACTATATTATTTGAGTGGAGAGAAACTGCAGAACTCTGACATGCAGAGGCACCAGGGTGTCCTGTGAGCATAAATACAAACTATGAGTAAAAGTAGCCCATTCAGCTTTTCAAGATTGCTCTGATAGTCAATGAGACCATGACTGATCTTATACTTGTATAGGAGCCACAAAGTTATTTTACGGATGCAGCAAATGATTGGGATTGTAAATGGAACGTTTGTGTTCGCTGGAAGAGAATTGAGTTTTGCTGCAGCTGTAGGCATCCTTAGTTAGACTACATCTGGAGTACTGCATACTGTTTTGATCTAATATAGGAAAGCATATGATGCATTAGAAAGATTTCAGAGAAGTTTCATTTTGATTGTGAAGGGAAGTCCTATTGAACTCAATGTTCGTTCTCTTTCACTTGCCACAGATGTTGCCAGACATAGTGAGTTTCTTCAGCACCTTGGTTCTTTTAATTATAATTAAGGATTCACATACTTCTTTCAGGAATGGAGAACATCGAGGGAGAAAAAGAGGGAGGCAAGGAAAATACGAGGGGAAGGATGAAACTGATCAAACATTCAGAAAACATTTTATTCAATGATAGGAATCATGGGAATGGATAGGAATCATTAACAAGACTTACATTGTGGATAAGTGCAAGGTTATGCACCTTGGTCAGAAGAATAGAGGAGTAGACTATTTTCTAAATGGGGAAAGGCTTTGGAAATTGGAAGCACATAGGGACTTAGAAGTCCTAACTCAGGATTCTTTTATGGATATTATGCAGGTTCACTTGGCAGTTAGGAAGGCAATTGTAATGTTAGCTTTCATTTCAAGAGGGTTATCACACAAAAGCAGAGATGTACTGCTGAGGCTGTATAAGGCTCTGGTCAGATCGTGTTTGGAATATTGTGAGCAGCTTTGGGTCCATGTCTATGGAAGTATGTGTTGATCTTGGAGGGGGTCCACAAGAGATTTTCCAAGAATGATCCTGGGAATGAGGGGTTTGTCATATGAGGAGTGGTTGAGGACTTTGTGTCTGTATTCGATGGAGATCAGAAGGATGAGGGGGGATCTCATCGAAACTTACAGAATACTGAGAAGCTTGGACAGAGTGGACATCGAGATGATGTTTCCACGAGCAAAAGAGACTGGGACCCAAGGGTGTACAGACTCAGAGTGAAGGAACAACCTTTAGAATTGAGATGAGGAGGAATTTCTTCAGCCAGACAGTGGTGAATCTGTGGAACTCATTGCCACAGAAGACTGTGGAGGCCAAGTCATTGACTGTATTTAAGAGATAAAAAGATCCTTGATTATTAAGGGTATCAAAGGTTATGGGGGAAGAATGGGGTTGAGAAATATATCACATATGATTGAAAGGTAGAACAAACTCAATGGGCCAAATGGCCTAATTCTGCTCCTATATCTTATGGTCTACAGTCTGTAAAAGAAAGTTTACTTATTGCATCTATTAATTAGCAACAAATCAAATAACATCTCACTCTTCCTTCTCAAAAAAATCCCATTTACAAGTAAATTAAAGACTTGATTTATTCCCTCCCCAATTTTCTGGTCCATCAAAATAAAATTGATAGCAAAATTAGCATATCAAAATTTCATAAAATGCCAGGAACAATAGCGTTGGCATTATTTATTGATTCTGCCATTAATCACTCCAGTACCTTCTCCACAGAATATTGGCTTATGAATATAATTAAACCTGAGACCCACCCTGATTGCGTGTAACTATCCCTCCACTGGATGTAGGAGTGATAAACTTGATCATTGCCCATTCGTAAAAGACAGGTTCAATGTGCCTGCAACAGGAAGAACATTGCAAAGTGGGATGCAATTCATGAGATGGGCATTTCATATCTACAGGAGTGAATTTATCTCAATTCATAAGCATGAGGATATGTCAGGCCCCAGAAGCTACACCAAGTAACGGAACCACATGAAAAAAAAATTGCAAATGAATTAAAGAGAGGTAACACCATTCTGTGAATAAGATAGAGATAGGATAGACATTGAAAGAGCCAATCCACTACCTTATAAAGCTCACAAAGTTTACACTAATGATTGAGAATTTAATGAACCCAACCCGATAATATATGATCCATTGGCTTTAATGCAAAACTGCAGAATGCAGTCAACCTTTCATCTATATTCCATAACTTATGGAGACTGGCATTTTGCAACATAATGCAATTATTTCAAAATGTGAAAACCTTTTAGTATTTTTATTACAATGGCTGTCTATAACTGTGCGATGAATTATGATTTTTTTGTATCAAAATCACAATTTGGAACCTGTTGCCATGATGATTTCCTAATAAATAAATCAAACTAATTCTTTGGCATCATAAAAGTGACTCCATTCTCTGCCCTCAATCGATATGCTGTTCGTCATACAATGACTTTGAAGCTGTATTTCATCATGCTCAACCTTTGTCCCACTCTCTCTCTCAGGGACCCCGCACTTCCGGCCCGCTGATTAATAAAGACCAGCCTTACTCTCTTCCTGCCTTGCTACCGAGGTCTTGGAGCACCCAATGCATCACCGACAAGAGCTGTGCCCCACATTGTCAATTTCCTTCCAATTATTTGGTTGCCTTTACCTATTTGACTGCATCTGTCAATATCTTGTCTCAGCTTATTCACTCATTGGGGGAAAAGAACTCCTCAATTTGCCCTCTACCTGCACATGTATTGCACCAAATCTTCCCTTTGACGTCGACTGAATTAACAACTCAGACACAGGCCATTCCACCCATCGAATCTCTGCTGTATTAAGGCTCCAGGAAAGTTGCATCCTACCAGCAGGTGCTTGTATTTCTCTTGATGTGGAGGTGCCGGTGCTGGATTGGGGGGGGTGGGGGGATACAAAGTCAGAAGTCAAATGACGCCAGGTTATAGTCTGACAGACTTATTTGAAATCACAAACCTTCGGAGCGTAGCCCCTTTGTCAGGTGAAGTGGTATTTCTTTTCTCTTTGTGTGATCATCCAGCCTCCTCTGAAATGCATCTGTGCCATTCATCTCAACCATTCCTTGTAGTGTCAGATTTCACATTCTAACCACTGTCTGGGGAAAAATCCTCCTCCATAATTCCTTATGGGACTTATTACTTGCCATGATGCTGTTGGCTTGTCCTTGGACAAGCAAATGCAGTGAAGGCATATGTAGACAAATGGAATTTTGGCAGTTATTACAAAAGAAATAGAGTATAAAAGTAGTAACGTGTTGCTGCAACTGCCTATACAGTCTGGAATTTAGCAGAATGAAAGGATATCTAATTGAGGCACTTGTAACTTGTGCCTGTAGATGGTGGACAGGGTTTGGTGAGTCAGGATGGAGTTACTCACTGCAGGGTTTGTAATATCTGACCTGCTTCTGCTCTCTGACTTGTTCAAGGCCTCAAAGATAAAGGACAAACTTCTCAAAAATAAAAGGATAGAATGACACATGACAGATATACAGGTTAACAAGGTGTAGAGCTGGATGAACACAGCAGGCCAAGCAGCATCAGAGGAGCAGGAAGGCT
>NW_025973924.1:0-8779 GCF_021869965.1 Rhincodon typus
GCTGCTTGGCCCGCTGTGTTCATCCAGCTCTACACCTTGTTATCTCAAAATCTTGCAGTATCTTAACAGGCTAGATATGGAGAGGATGTTTGTTCTTATGGAAGAATCTAGAATTAAGGGGGTATTGTTTAAAAACAAGGGGTTGGAATTCAAAACAGAGACAAAGAGGCCTTTTTTTCCCTTTCAGAGGATGCGTCTTTGGAACTCTTTTCCTGAAAAGGTGGCAGAATCAGAGTCCATGAATACTTTTAACACAGGTGTGGGTAGATTTTTGGTAAGCAATGGACTGAAAAGCTATTTATTAGGGGTAGGCAAGAATGCAAACTTGACCTTATAATCATATTAGCCATGATCAAATTAAACGGTGCAGCAAGCTTGAGGAGTCGCTTCTTGTTCATTGTTCAAGTAGGCGACCCTGGCATGGTAGGAAGTGTCTGGGCTCCTGAGCTGGCTGCATCCTTCTCTTTCTCTCCTTTCGTCATCCTCTGACATCATGGGGAAGCTGGAGTGGTGTTCGATGGGTCATCAGCTGCAGCGGTGACGGTGCCTGGAGCGAGGACTCGGCGGGTCATCAGCTGCGGCGGTGACAGTGCCCAGAGCGAGGACTTCTAGCTATTGTGGTCCTGGGGCATGGATTTAGGGGACTCAGTGAACCTTCAGCTGCGGCAGTGCCTGGCGTAAGGACTCCTGGCTGCGGTAGCGTGAAGCATGGACTCAGTGGGTCGTTGGCTGCAGCTGTGCCCAGAGCAGGGACTCTTCGCAGTGGCAGCAAGTCGTCGTGGTAGACACAGTGCCTGGGGCAGGGACTCTGGGCTGCAGTAGACCTGGAGCGCAGGGACTCCATGAGACCCGGGACACCCTGCTGAGACGTTACAGAAGCCCTGGAGCTGTGTTAAAGACCCCTTGTACAGAAGCTGAACTCTATCTTATGTAACTTCTCTTGATTCTTTTTGCAACTCAAAATGCCGCCAGATTGTGGCACCTTCACTGCATCTTTCTAGATATATTTGACAATAAATGACTCATACCTCTGTTGCATTGTCTTTCAGAAGATTTCCCATTACAGACACAACTTCTGTGCAAAGATCACAAGGAACACTTTTCTGAAAAAAAAACATAATTCAGGAAAAGTCTTATTTCTAGCATTTAATTCCACAACGAAGGTCAGAAATGTTAAATTCACGATCAGATTAGGAAGCATGTATACATGAAGTAAATGTGCTTATTTTGAAAATACTTGAACATAGAACAGTACAGCCCCTTCAGCCCAAGATGTCGTGTGACCTATTATCCTACTCTAAGATCAAACAACCCTGCATACCCTTCATTTTACTGAAACTGCAATTTATTCTCGGATACAAAATATCATTGCAAGGCAGGTTTCCTGTGTACAATTCACTCAAATGCTTCCCCCATCCTCATTCAAACCCACACTCTGCCTCAATTTCCACCGTTATTTTCAAGATTCTCCTTCTGCTGCCTCGAGGTTTATCTTGAATATAAGCTCAGGCTAGTATTCCTATTAACATAGGACATATTAGTGTTGAATTATTCTACGCCTTCACTGCAGTTTGCCTCCTGCCCAGACCCTACCGAGTACTAGACTGGCCCTGCCCATGCCCCAGTGAAACCTGGACTGTCTCACCCAGGCCTCACAGAGCTAGGCTTGGGCCCTACCTAGGCCTCCCTGACTGCTGGACTGGCCCTGCTCAAATTTAATTCATGTGGAAACCAAAGGAAATGTTTACTCCATCAGTCTGGGCATTTGGATCCAGTCTCTGCCATTGTGCAAATACTACTCAGTCTGAAAACCCATGCTAACCATCTACTACTGAAGCCTAGTTCCCCAGAACTCTCTCAATAACCCACAGATAAATCAACACATTCTAATTGATATCTACTGACTCACAGGACATCACACCTTAAGGAAAGCACAAAAAGCATGATCATACCTGATACATTGACAGATAAGTAACTGCAGGATTTAAGGAGAAACGTTTTCTCCAAGGTGGGTATTTGGAATTCTCTGCCTGAAAGGGTGGTTGAGGCAGGAACCACCACAACATTGCAGAAGAATTTAGATGAATACTTGAAATGCCACAGCATACAAGGTGATGGACAAGCGGTGGGAAATGTAATTAGAGTAGACAGGTGCTTGATGACCAGCGTGGACTTGATGGGCTAAATGGCGTCTTTCTCTAGCATAATACTCTATGTCTCTGTCATATTAATTTGTGAATTATCCATCACCATTCAGAGAACAATGCAATATTACCATCAAATGCATCATGTTTTTAGTTCCAGTGAATTGCAGGCAAAGCTGCACGTTGTGTAGCATGCTGTGATATCAATAATTCAGGACCTCAAATTGCTACAATTTCCTGCAGCAGTAAATCGCAACTGTATCAATAAAATTTCTGCCATTTCTTTCCTGCCATTAATAATTCTAATGAAAATCACATTGCACCAGAACCTATTAACTATTACTCAGCAATTGTTCTGATCTCACAAGAAACCTGCTCCAAAGGATGACATTACGATTGACAGAAATAGGAGGCAGTCAGAAACAGTGCTCCTACCAACTTACCACAGTCGGCTGTCTCCATACAGTCTGCTGACAATGCTTTACAGCTCCACAGTCTGAGGCAGTCTTTACATTCTGACACCAGAAGGTAGGCCCTTCAGTGCATCCTTCTGGCCCCAAGAGGGGACTGGCTACAGCTATCGCAGATAAAAAAAAAACAAGGCTTTAAAAGTACTTCACAGCCATTTTGCAAAGGAATAACAATGGTGTTCAGGATGACAGATATGACAAATGGTTGTGTTCCCCCACGCCTGGAGTTTCAGGGAGGTCTCAGTATTCAAAATTATCCTTCAGTGACATACCTCCCCATTCCTGTTGCATCCAGTTATAGCTTGCTCAGCAACATCAGGGTTTCCTAACTATTAGCAATTTTCAAATTGTATTCAACTCTCTTGATCTAAATTACGAGTGTCCTGATCAGTAACGTGTGTTCACTCCATTGTAGGTAATCAGTTGCATTTTAATAAAGCTTTTAATAGACAGTGTCTACTGGTACCTCGGTGAGATAATCAGACATAAAAAACACAGAAAAAATGAGATATCAAAAGAAGTGGCCAGAAGCCCAATCAAACTCCGGATTTTAAAGGTCTTAAAGGTGCAACGAAAGAAAACAGTTTTCAATATGAGGGCAAATCCATCAATTATGGGGCAGTTGGGTAGAAAGCTGATGTTAATGAACATGGTTAATAGCTTACCAATCAGTGCTAAAATCTTTTGGACACTTGAGTTTTGAAACACTGTGCTATCAGACACTAAAGATTTTGCTTCAATTGCCAGCAAACCTGTTGAGCTTACTCAGGAAAAAAGGCAACTGTGGAAATGTGGAAGTGAAAGCTGGAGCAAGCTGGTTTGGAATTGTCAACAGTCTCGTAATCAGTCACATGCTCATGGTTGGCAGCTCACATGATTAAACAGCACAGTATAACACATCATGGGATGGGATTACTCACCAAGCTTCAATCTACTGGCATGCCTTTTAACCCTCACCACTTCCGCTATCCAGCAAGGAATGAAAATCATTTCATAACTGGAGGGAAGCCAGTTTGAATTCCTATTGTAAACTCCACTCCCTTCCCTCCCAGCCAAATGTGGTTTTGAGCTCTCTGTCAAACTGAGGCCAGCTCGTGATCCCACCTTGCAAGTCGCTAAAGGCCACCAACTCCCCCAATCTTGCCTGCTTCTGCATCCAAGTACTTTCATTTGTTCCAAAACTTCATTTCACGTTGAGAACTTTGCAGCCTCTCAGCTATCATAAATCTCAATTTCTCCAAAATGGAGCTGCTTGAATCTTATTCTGCTCACCTCATCCTCAGTAAGTGTGCTGAACACAACTTTATAAGTGAGCTTCTTCTATCAACACTTTTCAGAACTTTTCCTCCCTCCTCCAGTCTCCTAACTCATCAGTGTTCTTTGTCACTCCAAAGATTGTGGGTGCCCTATCCACCTTTGCATTCCACCATGTCACCCATGAGAGAGAGTAAAGACAAGACACTAGATGAGTAACCCTGAGGCCCAGGGCAATGTTCCACAGGCCACGGTTTCAAATCCCACCGTGACAGCTGGTGGAATTTAAATGCAATTCACAGATCTGAAGCACAAGATTTTGTGGAGAAGTGTCTTAACTTCTAGATGAAAAGGTCTGGGTTCTAAGCCCCACTCACAGCAGGTTGATCAAAAATAAATCAGTCTGGACTTCAAGCCAGCCTCATTAATTAAGACTATGACAACTATCATACAAAAATTGACCTGGTTCACTATTTTTTTTTGTGGGGAAGGAAATCTACTGTCCTTCCTTTGTCTTGACTACAAGTGACTGCAGATCCACAGCAATGTAGCTGACTCTAAATTACCCTTTGAAATGGCCCTAGTAACCTACTTACTTTAAGGGCAATTAGGGATGGGCAACAAAGGCTTCAACATGATCTGAGGATTGTCATTTATGAAGTGAAAAGAGGAATGGGCTCTTCCTCAATCAAGAACTTTCCAGAACACACTACACTGAAGTTTTAACTCAGTATGGGGATGAGGAGGGGAAGAAGTGGTTAGCATGGACTTAGAAAACAGGATCCATGCAGTGCCTTCTAATTATGAGTATTTAAAGGAAAGTACTATAATAGAATAGGTATCGTAGCATTCATATTCAGCTATCAGGAGCATGCTGACTGAAATCTGGTTGGACACAGGATTGAAGAAGTTGAACAAAGTTGAGAGTTTCTTCAATTGTTCCATTGCTACCGCTGTGACTCATGCCAACATATTCTGTTTAGTCAAAAGGACAATGTTTCAGCTGCCAATCTCAATGTTGATAAAATCAAATCTTATCGATTGATCAGTTAGGATCAGCATCGTGTTGACTCATCTCAGGGTGATTGCCTGGTCAACACTACAACACTAGAAATTATGGAATGATTCAGCACTAGAAACAGTCATTCAGTCCATTGTCCCTGTACAGGTGAAGGAAGAAAATCACTTCAGTGCCACTGTTAGTGATTCACACATTTCTGCAAGAACATCTCGGGTGAATGCTGTACTTGGGATTATGATGTTCTTCAAAGTCAAACAGCTTTCCAAAACTCTAACTACAGTCGTACGTCAACAACGATCACTTGGGCCAAGTTTTGAAGGCTACCAATATGCTAAAAATCAACAGCCTCATTTGAGAGGAGAAACTGAAACAAAGAAAATCTCTCAGTTCTGGTGAAGCAGGCAGTCCCTTAAGTAGACTTTGTCACTGATACCAGTTAGTAGGTTATGAAGGGGAATACTGTGATTCCTTGATGAATTGGCTTCCAAATTTACGTAGCCTCAACTTCAATGGGTTAGATATGAATCAGTATACATGCCTGTGCTGGAAAATCACTTTGCCAGCAGTCAATCTAGAAAACAAACATGAGGGGCAGGAGACAGGCATCGGGGGAGACAGTGGCATAGTGGCAATTCACTACTCTAAGCTAATGCTTTAGGGACTGGGTTCAAATCCCATCCTGGCAGATGGTGAAATTTGAATTCAATAAAAAAAATCTGGAAAGGAAAATTCTGGCCTAATCATAACCATGAAAACACTGTCGATGAATGTCCTTTAGGGAAGAAAATCTCCCATCCTTACCTGTCCTAGCTTCTATGTAACTCCAGATCCACAGGAATGTGCTTGACTCTGAACCATCATCTGAAATGGCCCTACTAAGCCACTCAGGTCCGGGACAAGTCAGGATGTGCAATAAAAGCTGGCCCAGCCAGAGACGCCCATATTTCAGTATTAATAAAAACAAAAACAACCTTTTGGCCTCTTAAGCCCATTCCATCATTCCTGAGGATCACTGCTGAAGGACTGTGGCCATTACTCCACTTTCCCTGCATAGCCCTTGACTCCCTGTGGATCAGAAGTACTAACTCAACCTTGAACGTGTTCAATAACCCAACCTCCACAACGGTCTGAGAGGAGAACTCCAAAAATTCATTATCCTTTGGGAGATTACTTATTTTAAGCTATTCCTCTTTGTTCATCGTTTCAGCCTGTCAAGCCCCCTTAGGACCTTATTTGTTTCATTAAGGTCACCTTTTATTCTTCAGACCTCTGATGAGTACAGGTTCAAGTGGCTCAACCGTTACCCAAAAGGCAACCTGTTAATCCCATGAATCAGCAGAGTGAATGTTCTCTGGACTGTTTCCAGGACAAGCCCATCCATTCTTTAACTAAGACGACCAGAACTGCGCCCAGTATTTTGTGTTATCCCTTCAATGCACTGTACAGTTGTCACAAGACTGCCCTGCCATTATACTCCATTCCTCTTTGTAATAAAAAGCAACATTCCGTTTGCCTTCCTAATCATTTGCTGCATCTGCATGTTGTGATTCGTATACTTAGTTCTCTCAGTAGCTTAGCATTCTGCAGTCTCTCTCTATTTAAATAACTTATTTTTTATTCTTCCTGCCAAAATGGACAAAATTTCATTTCCACATTATACTCCATCTGCCAGTTTTTTGCCCCCTCACAAGCGCAAAAATTTAGAAAACTGGAGCAGAAGTAGGTCACTCGCCTTTCGAGCTGTTCCACCATTCAATGTGACGATGGCTGATCGTCCAACTCAGTACCCTATTCCTGCTTTTTCCACGTCTTTTGATCCCTTTAGTCCTACAAACTTCTTGAAAACATTCAAAATTTTGGCCTCAACCGATTCCTGTGGCAGAGAATTCCATAGGCTCACAACACTCAGTGAAGAAATTTATCATCTCAGTCCTAAGTGGCCTACACCGTAGTCTTAAACTGAAATCCCTTGTTCTGGAACCATTTTACACATCCCTTTATAACCTGTGTCCTCCTCATGATTTACTTCTCAATCTCTTTGCATGACCTGCACATTTGACTACAACACAGTCAGTACCTTCATTCAATTCATTAACATAGATCAAAAATAGTTGAGGATTCAGCACATCATTCTATAATTCTAGACCTCTGTGGCGTTCCACCAGATATATTTCCTGAACCTGGAAAGTACCGACTTAACACAACTGCTTTGATGAGCTAAATGAGTCATGTTCATATACTTCTGCCAACACCATGAGCTCTTACTTGTAGAAACCTTTTATTAGGCACCTTACCAAATGCAGCTGACAGCAAATATACTTCAAATAAATATTCCCCTTTATCCACCCTACTAAAGAATGCTAATACATTTTCAAACACGATTTCTGTCTCTTAACAGCCATGTTGACTCTGCTGGAATACATTATATTTTTCCAAACGTCCTGGGATTCTTAACCACAAATTTCTGTATTTTTTTCAAAGATGCACTGTCTGTATTTTCCTGTTCCCTGTCTCCTTCCTTTCTTCAATACATGTGTAACATTTTTGCCTTTACATTCATTGGGACCTCTCTGATGTCCAGAAAATTTTGGAAGATCACAAATCAAAACATCCACTATTTCTGTAGCCATGTCTTTTAAGATTTTAGAAGGCAGGCCATCATGCACAGGGACTTGGCTACCATTAGTTTAATTTGTTTTCCTGGTACTTTTTCTTTTGCAACTGTGATAATGTTTTAGGTTCCTCTTGTTTTTCTCCTCTTCTTGGGATTCATTTTCTGTTGACTACTGTGCAAATGAATACAAAATACTTGTTAAAAATCTGGCAATTGTTTCATTATTAATTTTCTAACCTCACCGTCTACAGGCCAAGCTTGATGTCCGTTACTCTGTTCCTTTTTATACATTTGCAGAATCTCTGACTGTTTGTTACATTTCTTGCTTGTTTACACTCATTCATTTTTTTCCCTCTATTTGTTTTAACCTACTCTTGACTGATTTCCAAATGATTTCATAGTATACCACTAATCCTTGCAGCATTGTATAGCTTTCCTTTCAACTTAATACCACCCTTCTTATACAGACTTTCTTTCTCATATATTTTATTGAGTTGGGAAATATCTGGAAATTGAAGAAAAATCACTGAAAAAAAAATCTCTTGGTGGCTCAGGCTACAGTCCGTTGTCAGGGATTGCAAAACTTGAGACACTCAAAGCAACAAGACTGGTTCAAGACAGCAAAATCTGAGTAAATCATTCCTAATATCTTTAAGAAAATACCAAATCCCTCACTGCAGCTTTTGTCTCGCTTCCTGCTAACAAACAGGTCTTTGAAGATCTAAGTAATCAGTTTACAGAGAGCTGGATTGACTAACACAACTGTTTAAATTCACTACAATGAGTTATTCAGTTCTTGTTGTCAATAGCATCAGCTCTGGCAATACGAAGTGCCGGGCCTCAGACTGAGCCAATTCCAGACAATGGCATCAAATGGACAGATTCCCACAGCGAGGGAACTGTCAGGGAGAGGGGGCCACTGGGTGTGGACACAGAGGAGCTGCAGAACGAGAACAGACTGCAGTCTATGCCTGGTGCAGACCTAGAGGCAATGCCCCATACACACCACTTAATGGAAGATGTGATTTGAAATCAGTGTATGAATACAGAAACTCAACACCAAACACAACCTCCACAATGCTTGGGGTCAGAAAAATTTCTGAACCAATAAAATGTTGGCATATGCAAGTCTAGATTTCAGACTGAGATAGTAGGAACTGCAGATGCTGGTGAATCCGATACAACAAGGGACAGGGCTGGATGAACACAGCAGGTCAAGCAGCATCATAGGAGCAGAGAGGCTGACGTTTCGGGCCTATACCCTTCATCAGAAAAG
>NW_025973925.1:0-1377 GCF_021869965.1 Rhincodon typus
GGAGAGAGAGAAAATAGGAATGAGTGAGAGAGAGAGAAAGAGAATGGGGGACAGTGAGAAAGAGAGAGAGAATGTGGGTGAGCAACGGACAGAGAGGGAGCGTGAGAGAGAGAGAATCAGGGTCAGTGAGAGCAAGAGAGAGAGAGGATGTGCGAGAGTGAGAGACAGACAGAGGGAGAGAAAGAATGGTGACAAGTTGAAGCACCTCAGGACATGTGTCTCTGACTCCATCCTCTCTCCCCGACATGGCCTGTTCCTAGTTTACTTCAGTCTGGGGGTGCGAGGGTAAATGTTAAGGACAACAGCTCTTGTGCATTGCTGGTGGCTCCTTTGCAGCGTGGAGGTAAGTTCCCTTTTGGGACGACTGTGTATGTCTGATACAAACAGCCTTGGCTTAGCACAGGCAGGAGCTCTGGATTCAATCTGTTAGTGTGTGGGGACTGGATTCACACATGCACCCAGACTGGCTCAGGACCATCCTTCCCTAAAGAATGACATTGAACATTTGGCACACGGAAGGTGCAGAGAGCAGCCTGGGGGCAACATGAAGAGCCACCCAATCTCACAGGCTGCTCTCTCTGATGGACAATGTTTGAAACTTTAAGTTGATGGGTTCTCCAGAGTTTAAAAGAATCTGGGTGATCAAACAGAAACAAAAAGGATGATTGCTGGGTACCCCAGTCAGTGCAGGAAGGGTGTTCGAACCTGCCTGGAGCTCTGGAAGCCTCTCTGAAGGACTGTGATCGGGTGCAATTCTTTAACTGATGGTAAATATTTTCAAGTCTCAAACAAACAGGGCTCTGGGCGGCCAATGATTAAGCAGGTTACAGACAGGAATCAGTACATTTCCAGACATTCCAGATATGGAGGGATGAGACTGCAGCGGTTCAAGAAGACAGCTGAGCAGCAGCTACTCCAGGGGCAACTAGGGATGGGCAATAGATGCTGGGCCCAGCCAGCAATGCCCATGTCCCAGGAGTGAATACAAAAAAGTGAATCATCCACGATTGAGCTGAACGATGAAGCAGGGGCTGAAGGACCGGCTTTTATTTCCAGTGATTCTGTAAAGTCAAACACCACCAGAGTTCCCAGCAGTGTCACAACACAACAACCAATTAAAAACAGACTGACACATACCTGGCCAGCTGGGAGCCAGTCATCCGTCGATAACTGATGAAGACATCGGGGTCTTCAGTGGATGGCAGCTGCAAGACTTCACCCCCACTGGGAGGCAGCGACTCTGCAAGATCCGAACACATTCCCATCAACCAGCACCCTCACTACCCACAAACCCCCACACTCACACCCATCCACCAACTGCCGCACTGTCGGAGGGTCAGTACGGAGGGAGTGCCGCACTGTCGGAGGGTCAGTGCT
>NW_025973925.1:1477-7886 GCF_021869965.1 Rhincodon typus
CAGCGCTGAGGGAGCGCCGCACTGTCGGAGGGTCAGTGCTGAGGGAGCGCCGCACTGTCGGAGGGTCAGTGCTGAGGGAGTGGGCACTGTCGGAGGGTCAGTGCTGAGGGAGTGGGCACTGTCAAAGGGTCAGTGCTGAGTGAGTGCCGCACTGTCGGAGGGTCAGTATTGACATGGATTTGAATATTGAGGGAGTAATGGCGTTATGAGCTTCCTTGTTGTGTGTTTTATTCAATTTCCTATCGCCTGATCCCTGCTTGTACCCTGTACCCTGTGCTGCAGCAAGGATCCTCGCTCGATGGAATCCTGTCTCAATCCGACAATCCAACTCGAGCTGCTCGTCTGTCACGGAGTGTAAAGTGGCCTGCTCAATCCCACAATGCACCAGATTGTAGGTATACTGCCGATAGCCAGGGTCAATACTCCCCAGCCAATCAGCCAGGTTACTTGGGTCACAGCTTGAATAGTTAGCATAAGTCTTTAATTCCTTCAATTCTCTGAGAAACCTGAAGCAGAGAAAAAGTCTTTGTCATTTCAATCATCTTGTTCAAAATGACAGGTCACGGTCACAGTAAAACTGCCTCTACACTTTTAAACTGAAAGTAAACCTTCCTCTACACTGTCTCCATCAAACAGTCCCAGGACAGGGACAGCATGGGGTTAGATACAGAGTAAAGCTCTCTCTACACTGTCCCCCATCAAACACTCCCAGGACAGGGACAGCACGGGGTTAGATACAGAGTAAAGCTCTCTCGACACTGTCCCCCATCAAACACTCCCATGACAGGGACAGCATGGCATTAGATAGAGGGTAAATCTCTCTCTACACTGTCCCCATCAAATATCCCCAGGACAGGGACGGCACGGCATTAGATCGAGGGTAAAGCTTCCTCTACACTGTCCCCCATCAAACACTCCCAGGGCAGGGACAGCACAGGGTTAGATACAGAGTAAAGCTTTCTCTACACTGTCCCCATCAATGAGTCACTGTAGGATGTTCTCTCACCTTCTGCGGGTTATGCTGGATGACATTCCCACATCTTCCCGTAATTCCGAATCTGTTATCAGTAGCAGGAGATCCCCATCAACCTGTAGACCCTGATACAGAAATGAATCTGATTATCAAAATGGAAAGTCTGACGCACACGCACTCACACACACACATATGCATACACACACACACACACATACTCTCTCACACACACACACACACTCACGTACACACGCTCTCTCACACAGACACACACACGCACAAACACAGACACACACGCACACACAGACACGCACACAAACTCTTTCTCTCACACACACACATTCTCTCTCACACGCAGACACCGACACACACACGCCCACACACACACACACGCCCACAAACTCTCTCTCTCACACACACACACACACACACATGCACTCACACACACACACACACTCTCTCTCTCTCTGACACATATACACACACACACACACACACACTCTCTCTCACACACACACACTCTGTCTGGAACAGAGGGATGACAGAGGCAGACATGGGTCCTGTGGTTAGTGCTGGAATTCCCAGGAGCCTGTGATAGTGCTGTTTCTCTCACCAGGAATCTCTCGCCGTAAATGCTGAATCCAATCTGCTGCAGCCAGGTGTGAACTCCAGCAGCTTTCCAGTTTGGGACATTGAGGGAGAGCTGCTTTGAGACTTCCTCCCCCATCAGCTCCAGCGCTTTCTTGGCAAGCGTGGAGACGGTGGCATTGCTGGAGTAACTGACCAGTCTCTTTAGACCTGATATGGCTCCAATTTCATGGAATATCTGAAACAGAAGAGGCTGATTGTCACAGAAATAGTAGCAAAATACCTTGGATACAGCACATCTGAAATTAAAACAGAAACAGACACGAAGGTGATTCTTTACTGAAGAAGAGTCACATGGAACTCAAATCATCAACTCTCTCTGTCTCCACAGATGCTGCCAGACCTGTTGAGTTTTCCTCGCATTCCCTGTGTTTGTACTTATGTGATTGATGGGGGCACAGTGCGGGGGGGAAGAGTGGGAGATTGAGAGCAGTCTAGATCAAGAGAAGGAGAGACAGAGGGGGAGAGAGAGAGATGTGGGGGAAAGGGGGGATAAGGAAGAGAGGGAGAGACAGAGGGGGAGAGAGAGAGATGTGGGGGAAAGGGGAGATAGGGAAGAGAGGGAAAGATAGAGGAGTGGGATATGAGAGAAGAGGAGCGAGCCCGAGAGCCAACCAGAATCAGTGGCTAGTGGTGTGCCTCAGGGATCAGTGTTGGGGCTACAAATGGTTACAATTTACATCAATGGTTTGGAGTTGGGGGCTGAGTGTAGGGTGTCAAAGTTGCGACACTAAGGTGAGTGGTAGAGCAAAGTGTGCAGAGGACACTGAAAGTCTGTAAAGGGATATAGATAATTTTAAGTGAGTGGGCAAAGGACTGGCAGGTGGAGTACAACATCGATAAATGTGAAGTTATCCATTTTGGAAGGAATAACAGTAAAAAGGGCTATTTTTTGAACAGTTAATAATTACAGCATGCTGCTGTGCAGAGGGACCTGGGTGTCCTTGTGTATGAATCACAGAAGGTTGGTTTGCAGGTACAACAGGTAATTAAGAAGACAAATGGAATTTTGTCCTTCATTGCTAAAGGGATGGAGTTTAAAAGCAGGGAGTTATGTTGCAGCAGTACAGGATGCTGGTGAGGACACACCTGGAGTACCGTGTGTAGTTTTGGTCTCCTTAGGATGTACTGGCACTGGAGGGGGTACAGAGGAGATTCACTAGATCGATTCTGTAGTCGAGAGGGTTGGTTTATGAGAAGAGACTGAGTAGACTGGGACTATACTCATTGAAATTTAGAAGATGAGAGGGGATCTTATTGAAACTTATAAAATTCTGAGGGGAATAGATAGGATAAAGCAGGGAGGATGTTCCCACTGGTGGGTGAGACTAGAACCAGAGGCATAGCTTCAAAATAAGGGGGGAACAGATTTAAGACTGAGCTGAGGAGGAACTTCTTCACCCAAAGGGTTGTAAATCTGTGGAACTCCCCGTCCAGTGAAGCTTCCTATTTGAATGTTTTTAAGGCAAAGATAGATTTTTGAACAGTAAAGGAATTAAGGGTTATGGTGAGACGGTGGGTAAGTGGAACTGAGTCAGCTACAATCTAATTGAATGGTGCAGCAGCTCGATGGGCCAGATGGCCTACCCTTGCTCCTGGTTCTTATGTTTATATGAAAGGGGAGACGGGCATAAGAGATGGAGAGGTCCCACAGCCTCATTTTGTCCACTCCTTGGTTGAATCTGGGGGCAGGAGAGCAGGTCTGTCCCTGGATCCTTAACAAAGATGAGGCTACATTTGAGGTGGTCCTCAGGGAGGAGAGGTAAGGCTCTGATCCAGGACAGAGAGTCTTTGATGGTCATTTTCCTGCTCCCTCTCTTGTCCCTCGCTTATTGATTACTCACTGTCCATCACCTTCCCTTGCTCTAGACCCTTTCTCTCACTCCAGCCACCACTCACAATTTCTCACTCTCCTCAATCTCTACCTGTGGCCCCTTCCCTTTCCCTCTCGGTTTCCCTCACTCCCATTTCCCTCCTTTATCGTGATCTCTTCTCCTCCTTCTGCCTGCTCCCCACATCCATCACACTCCTCCATTCTTCCTCGATATTCCCTCTCTCTCTACAAGATGATCAGAGGATTAGATAGGGTGGACAGTGGGAGCCTTTTTCCTCGGATGGTGGTGGCTAGCATGAGGGGACATAGCTTTAAATTGAGGGGTGATAGATATAGGACAGATGTCAGAGGTAGGTTCTTTACTCAGAGACTAGTAAGGGCGTGGAATGCCCTGCCTGCAAAAGTAGTAGACTCGCCAACTTTAAGGGCATTTAAATGGTCATTGGATAAACATATGGATGATAATGGAATAGTTTAGGTTAGATGGGCTTCAGATTGGTTTCACAGGTCGGCGCAACATCGAGGGCTGAAGGGCCTGTACTGCACTGTAATGTTCTATGTTCTATCTCTCCTCCACCTGATTATTCACTCCCCTCTTCAGCTCTTTCCCTGCATCCTGCCTCTCTCCTTTCATTCTCTCTCTCCCCTTCCCCCTCACGCCCTCTCCCCCTCCACCTAACTCTCTCTCCCCCCACCTTCAGCTCCCCCACCTTCAGCCCCCCCACTCCCCCCAACCAACCACCCCCTTCTCTCTGTCCCAGTACCTGGGTCTTTTTCTGCTGTAATTTGATGTCAGTTTCGACACACAGGTAGAAAGTGGCCATACACTGTGCCTCGACCCTTGAACTGTCCAGGAGCTGTACCAACCGCTGGAGGTCATCTGCATTGCGGCCTTGGGCATTGTCCCTGCTGTGCAGCCAGTTGTTGGCAAACTCTTCGGGGTGAAGGGAGGCGATGAAGGGCTCCACCAGATCCAGTGTACCTGAGCTCTCCACCTCCTTCTCCAGCTCCTTGTTGGTTGCCAGAGCAGTGATGGCCAGGCAGGCATGAAACCGCACCAGCTCATCCTTGGAAAAGGCCAGCGGGAACAGCCAATCCGCGGTCTTCTTTTCGATCATCAGCCTCTGGTTGGTCGGCCCACCGTGCATGGCACAGTTGGCAAGGGCGATGGCACAGTGCTGCAGGATAGTGGGGTCCTGGCTGCGGCACCAGTACAGGATGTAGTCCAGGCCCCCGTTGGTGATGAGCAGGTGGGACGTACCCTCGGTGTGTTTGAACATGTGCTGCAGGATCCCAGAGAGCACCCTCGCCAGCTGGGCATCTTCACGGTCATTGGCCAAATCCAGAATCACGCCCAGGCCACAGCGAGCCACCCAGTCCCTGTGTGCAAATAACACATCAGTCAGCTGGCTCCACCAAACTGTTCACTACCATCGGGGAAGTAAACTACTGCAGGCACTGAGACTCTGAGATAAAATCATAACTCAGTAACTGCTCCATGCCCCTTGCCCAGTCTAATTGCCCCTAGTCCTGGTATAATTGTGCACTGCCCCAACCTAATTACTCCCTGCTCCAGTGTATTTGTCCCTTCCCCTGTCTATTTGCACCCTGCCTCTTACCCCAGTCTATTTGCCTCCTATCCCCATTCTATTTGCCCCCTACCCCTCTCTATTTGTTCACTGTCTCTGGTCTATTTACCGCATCCCCTGTCTATTTGCCCCCGTCTCCTCTCTATTTGCCCCTATTCCCGGTCTATTTGCTCATTTCCCAGGTGTGTTTGCCCATATCCCTGCTCTATTTGCCCCTCCCTTCTTTATTTGCCACTTTCCCCAGTCTATTTGCACCACCCCCTCTCTTTTTGCCCCCATCCCCAGTCTATTTGCTCATATTCACAGTCTATTTGCCGCCATCACCTCTTTATTTGCCCCCTAGCCCCAGTCTATTTGCTCATATCTTGGGTCGACTTGCCTGTAACCCTACTGTATTTGCCTCCTCTTCCTTCTTTATTTGCCCCCTTCCTTCTTTATTTGCCCCCTATCCCAGGTCTATCTGCCCATATCCCTGCTCTATTTGCACCCCTCCCTTCTTTATTTGCCTACTATCCCCAGTCTATTTGCCCCCATTCCTGGGTCTATTTGCTGCCATCACCTCTCTATTTGCCCCCACTCCCTCTCTATTTGTCCCCCTCCCCCCCTGTCTGTGCCCCCATACCCCCCGGGTCTGTTTGCCCCCCCCACCCCCCTGTATTTGCCCCCCTTTACCTGTTGCCGGGGATGAGGACCTGTTCCAGGAGGGATGCTGCGGGATAACGGGAGAGTAGCTCCGGCCCGTGGACCAGTTGCAGCAAGAGTTCGAGGACCCGCTCCAGGCGGAGCTGCTCACACAGAGCGGATGCCAGGTCCCTGCCGAGCCCGGGCAGTGCCCATGCCCCATCCACCAGGCTCTGCATCTCCGCCAGGCATTGCCGCTGCTGCTCGGGGCTGCGAGCCGCTCTCAGAGCCCCGGCCACGGCTCTCAGCTCCGGGAGCAGGCGGTCAGTACTCTCCCCGGGGCTGGAGTCCTCCTCCCGCCGGGGCTCAGACCCTGGCTCCGGCGCTGACATCGCGGACAGGCTCCGGGCGGCCAGGAAGCAGCGCAGCGCGGTCCCCAGCAGCATCCGGAGGCCGGCTCCAGGAACAGGAGCTGGCTCAGGCAGGGGACCGGGGACCAGGATCAGCACCGCCTCCCGGGGACAGGGGCAGGGTCTGGGCTCAATCCCAACCCTCCGCCTGGATCCCAGAGCGAAACTGATCCCAGTCCCACATCCCAGAGCAAGGCCAATCCCAAACCCCACAACATCCTGATCCCAGTCCCACATCCCAGAGCAAGGCCAATCCCAAACCCCACAACATCCTGATCCCAGTCCCACATCCCAGGGCAAGGCCAATCCCAAACCCCACAACATCCTGATCCCA
>NW_025973925.1:7986-8779 GCF_021869965.1 Rhincodon typus
CCTGATCCCAATACCACATCCCAGAGCAAGGCCAATCCCAAACCCCAAATCCTAGAGCATCCTGATGCCAATCCCACATCCCAGAGCTAGGCCAATCCCAATCCCCACAGCATTATGATCCCAATCCCACATCCCAGAGCAAGGCCAATCCCAAACCCCACAGCATCCTGATCCCAGTCCCACATCCCAGAGCAAGGCCAATCCCAAACCCCACAACATCCTGATCACAATCCCACATCCCAGAGCAAGGCCAATCCCAAACCCCACAACATCCTGATCCCAGTCCCACATCCCAGAGCAAGGCCAATCCCAAACCCCAAATCCTAGAGCATCCTGATCCCAAACCCACATTCCAGAGCTAGGCCAATCCCAAACCCCAAATCACAGAGCGAAATTGATCCCAGTCCCACATCCCAGAGCTAGGCCAATCCCAAACCCCACATCCCAGAGCATCCTGATCCCAAACCCACATCCCAGAGCATGGCCAATCCCACAACCCGGAGCATTCTGATCCCAATCCCACATCCCAGAGCAAGGCCAATCCCAAATTCCAGAGCGAAACTGATCCCAATCCCACAACCCAGAGCATCCTGACCCCAAACCCACATTCCAGAGCAAAGCCAATCCCAAATCCCAGAACATCCTGATCCCAATCCCACATCCCAGAGCAAGGCCAATCGCACATCCCAGAGCGAAACTGATCCAAATCCCAAATCCCAGAACCCACATTCCAGAGCAAAGCCAATCCCAAACCCCAGAACATCCTGATCCCAAACCTACATTCCAGACAAAG
>NW_025973926.1:0-8779 GCF_021869965.1 Rhincodon typus
AATTCCTTGATTGGATTCTGGTTTGTACTACAATGGACCCCTTATTCTATTTGAGTCTCTGTATAAGCCACCCGCGATCTTTGATTAAACTGCAGTCTTTATCTCAGCCTTGGGTGAGGATTGTTCTCCCTGTGAATTATATGCAAGGACTTGTGACTTTTTAGTTCACTGGCTTCCAAGTTTGGGGCTTTGGGATTGGAAAGCATTGCTTGGGGTTGAGAGAGAATGGTTCTGTTTCGTTCTAGGGGGGAGGTGTCTGCATTGTTTGGATCTGCCTTGTTTGGTTATGAGTTTGACTACAGACTCCCAGAGATGCAATAATCTGAATAACAAGGACCAAGCCACATAATGTGTGCTGTATGCAATGAGTTAAAGGGAATGAGTTAAAGAGGATGAGTTATAAAGAGACCATCCCCAGGAGTGGTACAGCGAGCCAGGACATCCATTGAACCATCCTGGCCCCTATCTGTTTCGCTCACAGCTATATAATTGGTGGTCAGATAGTGGCCCTGTCTCAGATTGTTCCAGGATTATTCCTGACAGACTGAGGATGATTGAACACCCGAGCCCAGATTGTGTCTTGCCTCGCTGGGTGCCACTGGCCCCCCGAAACCATTCCCACCGATTTCTCTCCCTCTTCACTGATCCCGTCGGATGGTTAAAGCCACAACGTCAGCCTCCACTAACGCTCACCCTCTCCTGCCCCTTCCTTGGGGCACTCTCAGTCCAAGTCCCACATGTGCAATCTCTCAATGAACTTCCATGTCTCTGCAGTTGGGGGCGCGGGGCCCAGTTGTAATGGATGCACAGAAAAAGGTGAAAACCTGTCCCGGTCTCACTGATTCCAGAACTGGTCCAACATATTGCCTCTCCACCTCCTCCAAAATTATCGCCAGCAACTTATGGTGAGTAGATCCGACAATCCGATAATACTCACTCCTTCAGAACCTCTTTTGTCTTGTTATCACTGTATCCTCCAACTCAATATCTCAATATTCCTCCAAATAATATTGTTGTCACCCTCAATCTATTATATTACACCCCCCCAATTATTATCATTGAATGCCTCAATTGATGATAACTTTGTTCCTCAATCCAATATCAGTATATCTGTAAAATCATCATCTCTATATTTCCCAATCCATTGTCACTATATCCTTCAACTCATTTCCCCATGTCCCTCAATCATTATCACAATACCCCCTCAATCACTATCGCTCTATTCCACGACACAGACTCACAGTATTTCTCAACCCATTATTATCATACCCAGGAGTGTACTGCTATTATTTCTCTCAACACATTTTCACTATATCCTGCAATCGTTATCATAACACCTCTTAACATATTGTCACGACATTCCTCAATCCACTATAGAAATACAGAAATTAGGAACAGGAGTAGGCCATTCAGCCCTTCGAATCTGCTACACCATTGGATATGATCATGGCTGATCCTCCGACTCAACAGCATATGCCTGCTTTATCCCCTTCCTGCTTGATGCGTTTAAAATCTAAATAAAACAAAATCAATCTCTTTCTTAAATACGGTCAGTGACCCGGCCGATGCAGCCTTCTGTGGTAGAGAATTCCACAGGTTGACCGCCGTCTGGGTGAAGAAATGTTTCTCATCTCAGTGAGGCCTACCCACAGCCCTGAGACAGGGTCCCCTTGTTCCAGACTCCTCCCCCTCTAGTCTGTACAGTCCTGTTAGAATTTTATACGTTTCAATCAGATCTGCCTCTCATTCTTCTAACCTCTCGTAAATACAGGCCCAGCCAACAAATCTCTCCTTATAGGACAGTCCTGTCATCATCAGTATCAACCAAGTGAATCTTTGCTGCACCCTCTCTGGGGCAAGTGTATTCTTTCTTAGACTGGGAGACCAAAACTGGATACAATATTCCAGATGTGATTTCAGCAAGGCCCTGAGACATCCCTACTTCTGAACTCAGGCGTTTTCACAATGCAGGCCAATATATCATTTCCCTTCTTACTTGCTTGCTACAGCTGCCTGCTGACTGGCGTACAAGGGTACCCAGATCCATTTGTACATCCATACTTCCCGATAAATCCCCATTTAAGTAGCACACTGTCTTTCACACCACATGGAGCCATATTAGAGTGCATCTGCCATGTGTTTTCCCACAAGCTTCACCTGCTCAGGTAGGCCTTAAAGCCTCCTTGCACCCTCTTCGCAATTCATAATCCAACCACACTTTGTCAGCAATCTTGGAAATATTGTAATTTGATCCTTCATCCGGTTGTATACATTTTTATATATTGTGAATAGGTGGGGCCCCAGCACTAATCCCCGCGGTAGAATCCATAGAATCCCCACAGTATGGAAGCAGGCCATTCAGCCCATCAAGCCCACAGCGTCCCTCCAAAGCGCATTCCACCCAGACCCACCCCACTACCCTATCCCTGTAACCTGGTATTTTCCATGGATGATTCACCTGGCCTGTACATCCCTGAACACTTCGGGCAATTTAACGTGGCCAATCCACCCTAACCTGCACATCTTTGGACTGTGGGAGGAAGCCGGAGCCCCCGGAGGAAACCCACGCAGACACGGGGAGAATGTGCAAACACCACACAGACTGTCACTCAAACCTGGGTCCCTAGCGCTGTGAGTACCCACAGAAAAAATACAAAGACACATTCTTTACAATATTCCTCTACTCATTATTACCGTATTTCTTTTTTTTGATTCGTTCACAGAATGAGGGCTTTGCTGGCCAGGCAGCATTTATTACCCATCCCTAATTACCCAGAGGGCAGTTCAGAGTCACCCACATTGCTGTGGGTCTGGAGTCACATGTAGGCCAGACCAGGTAAGGAAGGCAGTTTCCTTCCCTAAAGGACATTAGTGAACCAGATGGGTTTTTCCAACCATCGACAATGGATTCACAGTCATCATTAGATTCTTAATTCCATATTTTTTTAAAAATTGAATTCAAATTCCACCATTGGCTATGGTGGGATTTGAACCCTAGTCCCCAGAATGTTATCTGCATCTCTGGATTAGCAGTCTATTGATAATACCACTAGGCCATTGTCTCCCTCTTCTTGTTCAGCTATTGCTGTAACCCACAACATATTGTTGTTACACCCCTTAATCCATTATTACATTGTAATCGCATTATCCCTCTGTCAATTATCACATTATCCTAAAAAAAATTATTATATCCAGGACAGGTTGAGTGAATGGGCAAATGCATGACAGATTAAGTATGATGTGGATAAATGTGAGGTTATCGTTATCCATTTTTCCAGCAAAAGCAGGAAGGTGGATCATTATCTCAGTGACAATAGATTGGGAGAAGGTGGAAGGTGCGGTGAGATCTGGGTGCTTCTGTACACTAGTCACTGAAAGTAAGTATGCAGTGCAGTGGGCAGTGAAGAAGGTAAATGGTATATTGGCCTTCACAGTGACAGGATTCGAGTACAGGAGCAGGGATGTCTTGCTGTGATTGTGCAGGGCCTTAGGGACACCACACCTGGAGTATTGTAACAAAAAAAAACGAACTGGGGATGCTGGAAATCAGAAACAAAACCAAAACACAGAAATCGCTGGAAAAGTTCAGCAGGTCTGGCAGCATTTGTGGAGAGAAATCAGAGTTAGCGTTTCGGATCGAGTGACCCTTCTGCAGGACCCCACCTTTTGTTTACTCCTCCCCTCTCACCCCTACCCCATCTTCAGTATATATAAACCAAACCTTTTTCTAACTATCATCAGTTCTGAACAAGGGTCACTGTCTTGGCCAGTGTTTATTATCCATCCATTGTCCTTGAGAAGCCTTTGTGAACTGCTGTAGTCTATGTGCTGTAGGTAAACCCAAAGTGCTGTTGTTGGGGGTGGGGGTGGGGGTGGAATTTCCAGGATTTTGACCCAGCGACAGTGAAGGAACACCGATAAATTTCCAAGTCAGGATGGTGAGTGGCTCGAAGGGGAACTTGCAGGTGGTGGTGTTCTCATATATCTGTTGCCCTTGTCCTTCTAAATGATGGGGTTGGAAGGAGCTATTTACGGATTGCACCTTATAGATAGTAACCCCTGCTGCTACTGAGTGTTGGAGGAGGAGGGAGTGGATATATGAAGATGTGGTGTCAATCAAGCAGGGGCTGCTTTGTCCTGGATGGTGTTGAGCTTCTAGAGTGTTGTTGGGGCTGCACCCATCCAGGCAAATGGGGAGTATTCCATCACACTCCTGACTTGTGCCTTGTAGATGGTGAACAGGCTTTGGGGAGCCTAGCCTCTGACCTGCTATTGTGGTTACCATATTTATATGGCTAATGCAGTTCGACTTCTGGTCAATGGTAACCTGCAGAATTTTGAATTTTGGTAGTTAGCATCAGGTTCAGGGTCAGAGTCAGAGTCAGGGTTATAGTTATGGTAAGGGTTAGAATTAGGGTTAGGATTAGCGTTTGATTAGGGTCAGGGTTAGGGTTAGTATCAGGGTCGAGATTAGGTTATGGTTGGGTCTAGAGTTGAGTTAGGGTTAGGGTCAAGGTTAGATTAGGGTCAGGCATCGGGTAAGGGTGCAGGGTCAGGGTTGGGATTTAGGTTAGGGTTGGGTCTAGAGTTGTGATAGGGTTAGAATTAAGGGTTAGGGTTTAGGTCAGGTGTGGGATGGGCTTGGGCGTGGTGGGGAAGAATCTGGCTCAGGTGTTTTGCTGAGGTAAGTTGCAGGTCAATTTCATAATTATTCAAGTACGAGACTAGCCATTTAACAATCTGATTTATCTTGAGTAGCTATTTATTGAACTTCAGTGTAACGCTCTGGAATCTCTGATTTAAACGTTCCAGTTCTGGGGAATTGCTCAATGGAATTTTCAATTTCCCGGACAAGTTCCTTTGGAGTTGACTGCAACAGGGGTTCTGCGGGGTTTCCACGCACAACTCCCACCTACCCTGGAATAATGATCATCTCGCTGTTGGAAAATCGGGCCAGCTTTTTGAATGAAGAAATTACCGTTAACTAGAAGCTCAGTAGCATGGTCAATACAAGAACAGCGGAGATATTTATCATGTCAACCTGCCAGGCAAACTTTAGTGATGGGTAAAACTAATTTAGTGCTTTCTAATGTTGTGTAAATGTAGCAGTAAACAGCTACACCGATACGATTTAGAATATGTGGTATAATTAGCACATGTCCTCGAGAGTCTGAAATGTGATGCCCATTTCCATTCACGTGGCTGATCATAAGTCATTACAGATTTCAACAAGCTGGTGCTGACTCTAAGAGACACTCTTTGATTGATTGATTGATTTATCTATTGTCATGTGTACTGAAGTACAGTGAAAGTCTTTGTTTACAAGCAGTACAGGTAGATCATAGCAAGGATGTATAGGTCAGAAAGACTTAGACAGAGGCATAAAAACCGAAAGAACTGCGGATGCTGTAAGTCAGGAACAAAAACAAAGTTGCTGGAAAAGCTCAGCAGGTCTGACAGCATCTGTGAAGGAACGTTTCGGGTCTGGCAACCCTTCCTCAGGCATGCAGGTTACATTGCACAGGGCGCGCACTAGGCAAGGTCAATTTTAGTAAGATCAGTGTTATTTGAGGCTAGACAGCCCATTCAACAGTCTGATTATGGCTGGGAAAAAGCTGTTCCTGTACCTGCTGGTGTGTGTGTTCAGGCTTCTGTATCCACTTGGGGTTTATAAATCCTGCTCCATATCTAATCGGAGAGATTCCCTGCGTTATAATTTTGTTTCACACTGTTGTTGTTTTTTTGTCTTTGCCTGTTTCTAACCCTGACCTCTCCTGCTCTTCCTGTGAAGTCACGCTCCATCTCATTTGCCTTTACACCTTTCTCTTCCCTAACCACCATCACGGGGGTTTGCGTCTTCATATTCCTGGAGCTCTTAGTTTTAGGATTGCCTCCTTAAAACTCTCCCACAGAATCACAGAAACACTGCAGGAGGCAGCCCATTCGACCAATCAAGCCTGAGGTGACATCTCTATGAAAGAGTGTCATTTTCCTGCCTTCTTCCCATTATCTTGTGTTTGCTTCCTTCTCAAGAAACTGTCTAATCCCCTTTTGAAAACCTCAGTTGTACCTGCCTTCACCACACTGTCAGGCAGTACATTTCAGGCCGTAACCACTTGCTCTGTGATAAAGTTTCTCTCCAGGTTGATTTTGCATTCCCTTCGCCATCTTGCTCCTCCTTCGAGAAACGCCAGCTCAAGAATGTTGTGGCCAGTAGCTATCCCTCAATCAATATCAGAAAATAAAACCAACTTACCTGGTTATTATCGCACTGCAGTTTTCAGGTGTTGGCTATGTGCAAGTTGACTGTGAGTGGCTCGGTGGTTAGCACTGCTGCCTCACAGCACCAGGGACCTGGGTTTGATTCCAGCCTTGGGTAACTGTCTGTGTGGAGTTAATACATTCTCCCAGTGTCTGTGTGGGTTTCCTCGTGTAGTCTAAAGATATGCAAGTTGGGTGGATTGGCCATGCTAAACTGCCGACAGTGTCCAGGAATGTGCAAGCTAGCCATGGGGAAATGCACGGTTATAGGAGTTGGGGAACGTGGGGGTCTGTGGGATGCTCTTCAGAGGGTTGATGTGGATTTGATGGGCCAAATGGTCTCTTTCTGCACTGAGGGCTTCAATAATTTAACTGCTATATTTTCAACTTTATAGTTGAGACTACATTTCAAAAAGAACTTAATTGGCTGACGCACCCTGTGCTCAGGAAATGCACTGAAACAAATTCAGATATTCCTTTTTGTTTAAATGGAGAGAGTTTACAGAACTCAGTGGGATCTGTCTGCTCCTGGTACATCAACTGCAGAAAGTTAATCTGCAGATCCAGCAAGTGATTAGGAGGGCAAACTGAATGTTGTCATTTATTAAGAGGGGAAGGAAATATATAACAGGCGATGTTTTGCTATAATCATGTGAAGGTAATGTCATAAATCATCATAGTCCCAGAGGATCACTTTCTCAATAGAGACAGAGAGAGAGAGATGGCTGGTGGTTGGTTTAACCTGAGGGTCACCATTGGGTTACCTTCATAGTAACTTTAGCCAGTGTGGGAATTGTATAGAGCATAAGTTTTGTGTACCCATCTGCAGTTCTGTGTCCAGTTTTGGTCTCCTTATATAAGGAAGGATGTAAAAGCACTAGAAGCAGTTTAAAGTGTATTTGACAGACAGCTGGGATAGCATTTTATCTTATGAGGAAAGCCTGGGCCTGTATCTATTGGATTTGAAAGGATAACTCTTTTTCTCTCAACAGATGCTGCCAGACCTTCTGAATTTCTCCAGTGCTTGCTGATTTTGTGGGTATATTTTTGACGGACAAGGGAGTCGATGGCTATTTGGGGTAGGCAGCAATATAGAGTCAAGGCCACAATGAGATCAGCCATGACCTTATAGAATTGTGGAGCAGGTTCGAGGAGCCAAATTGCCAAATCCTGCTTTAATGGCTATATTTATATATTTTCCATTTATTTATTTTTGGAGAAGTATTTGGCCACCTGTCTTGATATGTAGTTGGATGCAAGATATTGCTATATTCCTGCGAATTACTTTCGAGCATTTTGCAATGCTAAGGGCACTACACAACTTTATAATGCTGTTCTGCTCTTCTTCTACCCCACTTCTGTCCATCTCAACTATCACTAAACCTTGTGTTTCCCACTGTCCCTTTTCTATTCTATCCCTGCCACTGAGACCATGCTTATCTGAAACTCCCCCCCATTCCACTTGCCTCTCTTGTTCGCTCTCCATTTTAACTTCAATCCCAGGCCAGGGCCGGGTAGGTAGGTGGTGGGAAGGTGTAGGAGTTAGGTTTATGGGTTAAAGAGACATTAGGAGTCCCTTGATGGTGGTGAACTGTAAAAACCAGCCCTCTGCACCAGTCTCTTTCTCAATCTTTCAGTGTCTCTATCTCTGAAACCACCCTCTTATCTCTGTGACCTTCTCTCTGTCTCTTTCCCTCTCTCTCTTTACCTTTTCTTTCTTTAGTGAAATGACCTGTCACTATTAGTCCACGCGCGGATCGATGGTCAGAACAGCCAGCTGTATATAACCATAGCTCCACCTCCTCATCACCAAATATTCATTTACACCGAGGAGCGAAGAGTGGTCTGACTCTGATTGAGTTGCTGTCTTGGTTGTCTGGCAATGAGCTTAAATATATCGTTGTCCCTTCACAGTCACTGGGTCAAAATCCTGGAATTCCCCTCCCTGAGGGCATTCCCTTCCTAAAGGCAGCAGTTGCCCAAGAAGGCTCGGCACTGTTATATATGTAGTTCGGTACATGTTGCCCCTCTAAGAGAGCGGGTAAGATGACCCGGGGGCAGGAGTGGAAGGGCAGTTTAAGATCGACTGTAAAGCTGACTGGATGCAAAATAAAGTGCCCCATGTTCAAGTTTACCTTCCATTACCTTGTGTTTGTTTATGGTTCTAGTGACCCACAAACATAGTCACCACCACCTTCATGATGGACAACACATGCTGGTACTGCCAGTGACTCTCAAATCACCCACAAAACCCCAATGCACACACAGATACCCACCAACACTCCCATACACCAGCCCACACGCATATACATACACAAGATCCAGGCACTGTCCCATGCTCACAGATACACACAGACAGATTCATACGTACACCCAGACACACACATACACACAGCACACCCCACACACAGCACACCCCACACACATACACGCTCACACAGGGCTACACACTCACACAGGGCTACACGCTCACACAGGGCTACACACTGACACACACACACACACACACACACACACA
>NW_025973927.1:0-8779 GCF_021869965.1 Rhincodon typus
TAGAGATGGTCCAGGTAAATTTAAGGTTGGGGTGGAAGGTGTTAGTGAAGTGTATGAACTGTCCTTTGCTTTCCTAATTGCTTACTGCACTGATATACTAACTTTCTGTGTAATTTGTACAAGCACACCAAGTCTTTATGAACATCAACCTTTTTAAAAAACATACTGATTTTCTACTTCTACAATGTAGGCAAACACTTTATACACTTCATACACACATTATACTCCATCTGCTGTCTTGTTGCCTGCTCACTTAATTCTCACCTCGATCTCTTTTTGCAGCCTGTTTGTGTCTTTCTCACAGCTTTTCTTTCCACCTGGCTTTGCGTTATCATCAAATTTGGACAAATTACTCTCTATCTCTACTTTCTATCTAAATCATTAATCAAGATTGTAAATAGCTGAGGCTCCAGCACTGATTCTTGAGGCACTTCACTATTTACTGCCTCTCAACTTGAAAATGCTCCATTTATGACCATTTTCAGCTTCCTGAGTGTCAACTAATCCTCTATCCTTGCTAATACATTATCTCTAACTCCAAGAGTCCTTATCTATTAACCTTTCAGATACCTTTGGAAATCCAGAAATGCTACATCTATTTTATCTACCTCACTACTTGCGTTCTCAAAAAACTCAATAATGACCACCTTATATTAATTTGCCCTTGTTGTTGAGTTCTTCCACAAGTAGAAACATCTTTTCTACATCCTACATGTTCCTTTTACACTTTTTACATTTTCTTTGGTTCCACTTAAGTTTTTTTTTGTAATACTGTCTCCATGGGATGTGTTTCCCATCTCAGTCATGTGGACACTGGAAAGTGCGCAGCCTGAAGTGAATAACCTCACTTCATTAATGATGAGAAAAGGTAAAAGGATTGAAAGCAATAAGAGACAGCAGGAGATTATGAATCACAGGCATTACCTTCAGCTTCTTAAATTTCAAATTAAGATGAGAATAGGTTTCAGGAGAATGGTTGTCAATTGTTGACTTTGCATCCTTGACCTGCAAGAGAAGGTTAAAGCAAACAAGGGAATGTTCAATGACGAAACAGAACAGGGATCTGTATAGTTCTCCCAAGCCATACTACCTGGACCCGACAACTTGATAAACTCCACTCCCAATTAAATCTGAAAATGGACAAGTTACAGGCACACAATAATACCAGTAGAAGAATCAGACTAGCTGCAGGTAAGCTCCTTCAATGGCAACATTTTACCTCTCATACTCCTTGCAGCTTGACAAATAAACTGATGAGTATATATCTATATTTTTTATTTATTCATGGGATGAGGGCTAGGCCAGCATTTATTGCCCATCCCTAATTGCCCAGAGGGCAGTTATGAGTCAGCCACACTGCTGTAGGTCTGGAGTGATGTGTAGGCCAGACCAGGTAAGGATGGTAGTTTCCTTTCCTATAGGACATTAGTGAACCAGATGGGTTTTTCCCAACAATCAGCAAAGGATTCACAGTCATCATTAGACTCTTACTTCCAGACATTTATTGAACTCAAATTCCACCATCTGCCATGGCGGGATTTGAACCCAAATGCTCAGAACATGACCTGGGTCTCTGGATTAACAGTCCAGCAATATTACCACTAGGCCATCGCCTCCCCTTCAAGCAGCCGTTAAGTAAATGAACTCCAGGAGCACCATTCGGTCCCTCAAGCCTGTTGTTACAATGATGGATCACGACCATGGAGTATTTATAGACATTTTTCTGTTTTTAATTCCAGAATGTGTCTTCCTTTAAAAAAAATCCGTTACTGGAAAAGAAAAAAAACTTCAGATGTAAATTAACTAACTGTACAGCAAAGTTCTGTGTGAAGACAATGGCATGTCACACCTGTAAAGAGCCTGGGAAACTACAAACAGGGAGACTTAACAAGATGAGATCATGTGGTGACTGACTATCTCCATCTCTCAGCAGAAAGCCACCTCTTGCTGATAAATCTGTTTTGCCCTCCAGGGAAGTACAAAAAGAAGGGTTAAATACTGACTACAACAACAGTCTGTCTGTCATTGACCAGATGTCTTTGTGCTTGGAATGAGTACTGTGACAGTCACAGCTTTGAGATAGTCATTTAAACACCTCTGCACCGCAGGTAAAACAAAGGGAAAGATTCTGTCTGATTGCTGCCAGGCAGTTCAAAAGGAATTTCAATTAGCCTACAAAACCAAAAATCAAGGCTCAGAGATAACAAGAACTGCAGATGCTGGAGTCAGAGACAACACAGTGTGGAGCTGGAGGAACACAGCAGGCCAGCTGTGTTCCTCCAGCTCCATATTAGAATCAAGGCTGAGTTGATCCTAACTTCACTTAACTATTCCATAACCCTTAATACATGAGGCTAACAAAAATATACCAATCCCAGTTTTGAAATTTTCATTAACCAATTGTTAAGGCAGAAGGTTTCTTGTTTTGCAACACCAGCAAAGACCAACTTGTTCCTGGGATGCGAGCATCACTGTTCCCATGTCCTTCTAAGTGGAAAAAGCTTTGGGTTTGGAAGGGCTGTCACAGGAGCCTTGCTGAATTACAGCCGTACATCTTGTAGATGGCACACACTGCTGCCAGTGTGCATCAGTGGTAAAGCGTGTGAATATTGAATGTAGTGGATAGGGTGTTAATCAAGTGAGCCATTTGGTCCTGGATTGTGTCAAGGTTTGTCAGTGATGTTTGAGCTATACCCATCTAGGCAAATGGAGAATCTTTCATCACACCTAACTTGAGCCGCGAAGATGATGGACAGACTCTGGGAACCAGGTCTGTGTGTTACTTGATGCAGAATTCCTAGACTTTGACTAGTTCTTGTAGCCGCAATATATAAATGACTGGTTAATAGTAACTCCCAGGATGCTGATAGTGGGGAATTCAGTGATGGTAATACCATTGAACATACAGGGGTGATGGATAAATTCTGTCTTATTAGACATGGTCACTGCTCGGCACTTGTGTAGCATAGATGTTACTTGCCACTTGTCAGTTCAAGTCTGGATATAGTCTGTGATTTGCTGTATATGGACATGGACTGTTTCTCTGCCTGAGGAGCCATAAATGGTGTTGAACATTGTGCAATCATCAGCAAACATCCCCTCCCTCTGACCTTATGGTGGGGAGAAGGTTATTGATGAAACAATTGAAGATGGTGGGGCCTAGCATACTACCCTGAGGAACTCCTGCAGAAATGTCCTTGAGCAAAGAAAGTTGACTGTAACCACAGCCATGTTATTTTGTATTAAGTATAACTTAAACTAGTGAAGTGTTTTCTCCTTGATTCTTATTGATTACATTTTGCTAAGGGTTTTTAACAGCACCTTCCATTCGGTGGAGAGTGTTTCCTGATTCCCATTGGCTCTAATTTTACTAGGGCTGTTTTATTCTATACTTGGCCAAATGTGGCTTTGATGTTAAGGACAGCTCTGGAGTTTGGCTCTTTTGTCTATATTTGGGACCAAGACTGTAATGTAGTCAACAGCTGTATGGCCCTGGCAGAACCCAAACTGAATTAAATGATCAGGTTCCTTTGCAAGTGCTGTTTGGTTGCACTATCTACAGCCCTTTCCACCACTTTGCTGCTGATTGAGAATAGTCAGATAGAATGGTACTTGCCCTGCTTTTTTTGTACACAGTATATGTGGACAACTTTCCACATTGTTGGGTAGATGGCAGCATTGTAGCTGTACTGCTTAAGGACACACTTAGTTCTGGAGCACAAGTTTTTAGTACTATTGCTGGAATGTTGTCAATGCCCATAGACTTTGCGTCTGCAGCCATTTTTTGATATTGCATAGAGTGAATCTGATTGGTTAAAGACTGCCATCTGAAATCCTGGGAGCCTCAGGAAGTAGCATGGATGGATCATACACTCAGCACTTCAGACCTTTTTTACATTGGTGTGCTGGGCAGCCCCATCATTGAGGATGAGGGTATGTGTGGCGTCTTTGTTTCCTGCTAGTTGTTTAATTGACTCGAACAATCACATCTGGATATGGCAGGACTGCAGAGCTCAGATCTGATCTATTGTTTGTAACGGTAATGCTGGGCAATGCAGTTACAATTTGTGGTTGAATATAATTCTGCTGTTGCTGATGGCCCACAGAACCCCAAGGATGCCCAGTCTTGAGTGGCTAAATCTGTTCCAAATCTATTCCATTTAGCACATGTGTGGTACCATTGTATCCTCAATATGAAGATGGGACTCTGTCTCAACAAGGACTTTGCAGTGGTCACTGGTATCGATACTATCATAGACAGATGCATCTGCAACAGAACCACTGGTGAAGATGCGGTCAAGTAGATTTATCCCTCCTCTTGTTGTTTTCACCACCTCCCATAGACTCAGTCTAGCAACTATGCCTTTTAGGACTTAACCAGCTCTGTCAGTTATGCAAGTCCGAACTGTTGGGAGATGGACAATGGAAGTCCTCTACCCCGAGTACATTCCATGCCCTTGCCATCCTCAATGCTTCTGCTAAGTGATGTTCAAAATGAAGGAGTACTGATTCACCAACTGACAGGGTGCACTAGGCGGTAATCAGCAGGATGCTTCCTTGTCTGTGTCTGATCTGATGCCATGAGACTTCCTGTGTCCACAGTCAAGTCTGAGGATTCCCAGGTCCTCATGTTCCCTGTGCTGTCATCTCTCATGGGTCTGTCCTGCTGATGGTCCAGGACTTACCCAGAGATGATGATAATGTCAATGCTGTCGGGGTCATTGTCTGGAAGGTATAATTCTGTAGGTGTGACTATGTCAGACTGTTCCTTAACGGGTCAGTGGGACAGCTCTCCCAATTTTGGCACATCTCCCAGATGTTGCTGAGGAGGTTGACAACTATGTTTGCTGTTATCGTTTCCGGTGCTCAATGCTAGGTAGTCCAACTGTGTTTTTTGTTGCTAAACTTTGTAGCAGTTTTGATACAAGTGAGTGGCTTTCAAAGCCTTTTCAGAGGGCAGTTAAGAGTCAACTACATTCCACATTTTATTGAATTCAAATCTCACAATCTACCATGGTATGTTTCGAACCTGGAATTCTGAAATAGTTCAGTGACATTACCACAGTCTGTCCCAATTGGCCTGTTGCTGTGCTGCATCTACTATGTCATTAATTCTTCCTGATTAGATGTATTTCATTTGTATACAGAATGATATTTGAATCTCACTGGACAGATTAATTTGAAGAAGAGTCACACTGGACTCAAAGTGTAACCCTGCTCTCTCTCCACAGGTGCTGCCAGACCTGCTGTGTTTCTCCAGCATTCTCTGGGTTTATTTCAAATATCCTCTTTGTACTTCTCACCGCTGGTGTGTTTGGAATCTGGAGGCTTTGGAAATCCTGGCTTAAATACTGTTTCTTTTTTGATGGAACACTGAGTCCAGTTGGTATCACCAACTTGAGATATTTAGGAATTTATCAGTGAGAGTTAATCTATTTAAATGCCGCTTGTGGTTCCATCGTATTCCTTTAATTGATTCAGTACTATGTAAACTTGGATAGTGTGGTTTGTGCAATTGTAATCAATAGCTTGCACAACGTGTTGTCATGGAGCATTCACCTTGATTCAAAGGCCAGCTTGCAGCTTTTGGCCATAATTATATAACTAAACACTCATCTGCTTGATATAGTTTCTATTATAATGTGTTCCTTTCATAGTTTTGCCAGAAGCACCAATATACTTATTACCCTAGCAATATCATTCCTAATGCTTATAACAACAGGAAAAATATGACCAGGCATAGACCCACTTGACTGCTCAAGCCTACTCCACCACTAAATAAAATGATGGCAATCTTCTGCTGTCAGCTACACTTTCGGGTTTTATCTTCATATCTCTTGATTTCATATAATCTACTGATCACAAGTTCTAACTTGGTATTATACACCGCCTGTATACTTCATATATTGACTCTCCTTAAAGTTTTTAACATTCTTCATGAATCTTATTGACTCCTGGGCCAGCACTAAATTCTATTCACACATTCTCACTTGCGCTTGCTGACTTCAGCTCTTGCAAAGTCTCCATCTTAAAATTCCAAATCCCGCCTCATATCAGTCAGAAGCTAGGCAGCTTCAAGGACTGGGAGATCATTGCTGGGGCCTAGGCTGCAACACCATGAGGTAGTTGTAAGGGTGATATATCTAGAGGAATTGTGGGCTGGGGTTGAGCTGGGGAGACAGAAGCAAGGGCAGGCAATTGCTTTCCGTGTCCCCATCTCTCCACCGCACCGCACCCCACCACCACCCCAACCCCCACCAACGCCACCCCCCCCTCCCCTGCCCACAACCACCACCGCATCCCACCTCCCCCCCTGCCCCCCGGCATGCTGTCCCAGACTGCATCAAAATTGGAGCAAATGGACTTCCTTCCCCATGCCAGACCATCCTGATTCCCTGCTAGGAAAGCAGATAATTGGGCCGCTGATGGATCAAGGTATTTAAGTGGCCATTAACTGATCGCTTAAGGGTCTTGTCTGGTGGTGGATCAAAAAGTTTATCCATGCCCTTTATCCTCAGAACTTAATTATTGAGGTGGCATGAAGCGTGCAAGTATCTTCCCAGGGTCAACTCAACTAATTATTTGCCCTTCTTGCCACCTCCAAGTAGGGTAAGTCATGCATGCCCTATAACACCAACATGCCTCACTGCTGGACTTCCCTTCTATTTTTGTCACTTCCACGCTGGTTTGAGGAAGGATGAGGAAGAACATTCCAGCCTCTGATTAAAATCAGAGTTACAGCACAGGAAGCCATTCAGCTCATCAAACCCATGACACCTTCCTGACCTAGCCTAGCCTCATACTCCCACTTTTCCCCATAGTCCTACCTACAGTGTTTTCCCTGCAGCTGCCCATCCAATTACCTTTTGAAAGCCAGCCGAAATCCAGAATACTAATTAAATTGTTTTCACAAGGACCAAGATATTACTTCTTACTCCCTCTCTATACCTGGCTGTTTTTCTCTCTTGAGCAAATCTTGCTTCAAATTGTTGTGAGCCATTTTAATCATTCCATTATGATCCATTGCTCCACAGCACTCCCACACCTGTGGACACAAAGACTGAGAGTTTGAAACTTATGAACTTGTGGCAGCAAGCCTCAAAATTGAACACTGACAAAAACACATCCACTTCTTCAAGTAGGAGGAAGGGTGTGGGTGGAGCTCACAACCACATTGTGAGGTTGAACTTCTCATGTGATTCATTGCATTTAAAGTTCCATAAATGTTTACATGAGCTGTGAACCGTACCCTTAACCAGATTCGACAATCAGACAGCTTTCTACCAACACATGGACTTAATTTAATATCCAAACATCTGCAGCACTCTATAAAAATGAACATTCATCTCATTCAGTCCATCACGCAAATGTTTTGTGTTTCCATGGAAATATTCTGGTTGCTCCATACAAACTGCCACTTACAAGTGCAACCTGTCCAATACTACTTTGAAGTTCAAAAGTACATTTGTTGGCATTGAAAATCAATAGGAATAAATGCTGTTTCACTGAAATGATAGCATGACATGAGTCATAGAATCTTATACACACAGGAGGCCATTCAGCCTACTGTGCTTGTGATTAAACTCCCTCCCCTCATTTTTCACCAAAGACGTCCATGTTTTTCATCTCAAATTATTTATCCAGTTTCCCTTTTCCATTAAATCACTTTTCACTGCCCTTTCAGGCAGCATATTCAAGATCACAACAACTTGCTGAATAAAACAAAACTCTTCATCTCTCTCTGGTTCTTTTGCCAATTACCTTGGAAGTGAATCTTTGGTTACTGACCCTCCAAGCAGTGGGAACAGTTTCTCTTTATTAACTCGAGCAAAATTGTTCATGACTCATAGTAAATCTCCTGTACAACTTCTCAAGGCCTCGATATCCTCTTAAAATGCAGTGCCCTGAACTGGGCACAATACTCCAGCTATGGCCCAACTGATGATTTATAAAGGAATCAGAAATAGTAGGAACTGCAGATGCTGGAGAATCCGAGACAACAAGATGCAGAGCTGGATGAACACAGCAGGCCAAGCAGCATCATAGGAGCAGAAAGGCTGACGTTTCGGGCCGAGACCCTTCATCAGAAAAGGGGGAGGGGAAGGGGGTTCTGAAATAAATAGGGAGAGAGTGGGAGGCGGATAGAAGATGGATAGAGGAGAGGACAGGTGGAGAGGAAACAAACAGGTCGAAGAGGCGGGGATGGGGCCAGTAAAGGTGAGTGTAGGTAGGGAGTTACAAAGGGGATAGGTCAGTCCAGGAAGGACGGACAGGTCAAGGGGGCGGGATGAGGTTAGTCGGTAGGAGATGGGGGTGCGGCTTGAGGTGGGAGGAAGGGATAGGTGGGAGGAAGAACAGGTTAGGGAGGCGGGGACGAGCTGGACTGGTTTTGGGATGCGGTAGTGGGAGGGGAGATTTTGAAGCTTGTGAAATCCACATTGATACCATTGGGCTGCAGCGTTCCCAAGCGGAATATGAGTTGCTGTTCCTGCAACCTTCGGGTGGCATCGTTGTGGCACTGCAGGAGGCCCAGGATGGACATGTTGTCTGAGGAATGGGAGGGGGAGTTGAAATGGTTCGCGACTGGGAGGTGCAGTTGTTTATTGCGAACCGAGCGTAGGTGTTCTGCAAAGCGGTCCCCGAGCCTCCGCTTGGTTTCCCCGATGTAGAGGAAGCCACACCGGGTACAGCGGATGCAGTATACCACATTGGCAGATGTGCAGGTGAACATCTGCTTGATGTGGAAAGTCTTCTTGGGGCCTGGGATGGGGGTGAGGGA
>NW_025973928.1:0-8778 GCF_021869965.1 Rhincodon typus
CCTAGACCCTTCTTCTGAAGAAGGGTCTAGGCCCGAAACGTCAGCTTTCCTGCTCCTATGATGCTGTTTGGCCTGCTGTGTTATTCCAGCTCTCCACCTTGTTATCATTGAATGGCCCATCTTGATTTTTGTGGCTGCAGCTGTGCACCTCTGCCACTAGATGGCAGTCCTGAAGCCACAGATCTCCACTTCGATCTTGACCACAATTGTAGTACTCTGTTGGAACTTTGCTTCATCCTAGCTTCCTCAGGGTAAAATAATGGCAAATTCATCAGTTTGTGTAAGTGGTTTCTGCTTAAGGAAACCAAATGCCAACAAGTTATGTAGAACTATATATTTTTAATGAGAAGATTAGTCCTGTCAACATACCACATAATCATCATATCCTGTTACATTAAGGCCTTGCCCAACGTACTCATACAGTGAACTGATATCAGTCCAGTTACTCTTAGATTATCAGCTATATGATATCGCTGTAATGATCTCCAGGATGTGTGGGTTGTGGTGCAGAATTGCAAGATTGATCTGAGGTTTTTCTTATATAATAAATCATAGTTACACTGAGAGTATTTATTGCAAATGCACATACATAACGTTATAATAATGTGATAAATAATTCTAACTTCTTCTCTGCCTTCCTTTGAATTCCGCAAGCAAAGCTGCTTATTTGGAATTAAGACTAATCTCATATTTCCAAGCAGATGCAATGCGGGTTTAACATTAATCCACAAAAATAAACAGTCAATGAAAATGTTCAAAGATGAGATGAAAACGGCTTTAGGAGCAGTACATTAAATACTTCATCGTCTGCCAGATCACGGGCAATTGAGTCATAAGACATAGGAGCAGAATTAGGCCATTTGATAATCGAGACTGCTCCACCATTCAATGAGTTCTGTCCTGCACTGAGTAATTAGAACATTCCCATTTCTTGTCAGCTCTTTGCTCCTGTAATTAGTCATCACTTAATTACCATGAGCAGTTACACATAATATTAGGATGACCATTGTCCCCTTGCCTGCCAACAGCTGAGGGTGACTTTACTGTTCTTTCTGAATATAAGAATTTCTTAATTTCCAAAGCAATATCTTAATAATAGAACACTAATGGCACCAGATAAATTGTTAATGCTGCACCAATGGAGCATCACAGATTCACAGAATGTTATGGTGTAGAAGGAAGCCATTCATCCCATGGTACCTGCACTGCCTCTTCAAATGAGCATCATTACTGAGTGCAAATCTCTGTTTCTTTTGCACATACCCTCGCATATACAAATAATATCAGCCTGCCTGCACCAACACTTCGAGGCAGTGATATCCTTATCCTAACTACTTGCTTAGTGATTTTTTCTTTCATATCACCCTTGCTTCTTTTATACATCACTCTCATTATTGTTCCTTTTACAAGCGAGAACAGCTTTTCTCTATCTTCTCAATCTGGCTCACTCATGATTTTGAAAACTCCTATCAAATCTCCTCTGCGCCTAATCTCCAATGGAGAACAGTCTCAACCTCTTCAATCGATCCTTATCGCTGAATTTTTTTTTCATTCCTGGAACCATTGCTATCAATCACTTCTGCACTCTCTTCTGTGCATTCACCTTTTTCCTATAAAAATGTGGTGACCACAACTGTATGCCACAGCTGAGGTCTAACAAGTTCATCACCTGCTTGCTTTTTTACTCCATGCCCCTATTAATAAAGCCAAGTATGTTTTACTTGTATGCTTTATTAACTATTCTCTGCCTGTTGTGCCACCTTCAGTGACCTGTGCATATGCACACTCTGATCCTGCACCCCATTCAGAATTGTACACCCAATTTTATACTGTCTTCGCCACACTGATCCCTGTGACTTTTTCTCTTGTTTTCATATGTGATAACTTTGGGAAGCTAGTTGCTGCTGTACTCGCAGTTAAATTAAATCTCACGCTATGCAGTAAATGCGAGGAAAATTCAGTTTGAAAGGAACTCCCATTTCCAACAGTCCTCTGCATGACATTGCTACAGTTAGCACCACTGTTCTGCTACCTTTCAAAACACCGACATAAGAAATTCTGTTTGGTCATTATATCTTCAAAAATTATACAGGTGCTCGCAGGTTTAAAGATCATAGACAAGGACAAAATGCACTCTCTCAGTAATTTAAATAAATATGCCACAAAAGGCCACACTCCATTTCTGATATTAGGGTGCATGGTGGAATTTGAATTTAATAACATCTGGAATTAAAAGTTTAGTAATGACTGAGAAGCCATGGTCAAAAGAGCCGATTTGGTCCCTCCAAGTAAAGTGATTGTAACAAGGTCAGCCAACTGGACTTCATATAATATGAGTTCCCTGTTAATCTGGTCCAATCAGAGAGCTCTGGCCGACAGGTAAGATCTGATGTGTCAGACATCCTGTTCGCCCTGAGACCTGGCTCTGAGGGAGTTGGATCAGTGTCAAGGACTCTCCACGTATAAATAAACGGGTGACTTGATAATGGGATACCAGCCACTGTGGAGTTATTTCACAGGGGAACGCTGTCCTTACCTAGTCTGGTCTTCATTTGGCTCCAGAACTGCCCTCTGAAATGGCCTCACAAGCCATTAAGTTGTGTCATTGCTGAAAGTTTCTGAGTTAAACCAAATGGAACACCTGGCTTCGAGCTAGACATTGGAAATGAGGAAATGTCAAGCCTGCAAAGTCCTCCATGCTAACATTTGAGACCGAGCACCAAAACTGAAAGAGGTGTCTCAGTCAAGTCAAGCACAAGCCTGACATAACCATGTTCTAGTATTCATCATTGTCCTAGATAACATTATCGCCGTCTCTGGGTATGCCCCCTCCCACCGCAGGATGGACCCAGCAGAGGTAGCAGCACAGTCGGGAGAGAGTTGCTTTGGGAGTCCTCATCGATGCCAGACCCCATGAAATCTCATGACATCAGGTCAAATATGGACAAGGAGACTTTCCTCTGATTACAGCAAAACTTACCCCAGCTCCCCACCTCGGTTCTCCTCCATGTTGAATGCTAGCTGGAGGAAGATCTGAGGGGGTCAAGTGTGCAGAATGTACTCTAGGTGGAGGACTTCAATGTCCAAGAGTGACTCAGCAGCAGCATTACTGACCAAGCTGGTCAAGGCCTTAAGGACATAGCTGCTAGAGTGTGCCTACAGCAGATACTGAGGCAACCAACAAGACGGAGAAACATACTTGGTCTCATTCTCACCGATCTGCCTGCCGTAATTGCATGTGTCCATGACAATGTCATTGAGAGTGGCCATTGCACTGTCATTGTGGAGATAAAATCCTGTCTTCACATTGAGATTATCCTCATCATGTTGCATGGTACTTCTAACAAGTTTAGCAACACAAGACTGGGCATTCACATAGCACCATGGGCCATCAACAGCAGCAGAATCTTAATCAAACATAGTCTGCATCCTAATCAAAACTGAAAGAACTGCGGATGCTATAAAATCAGCAACAAAAACAGAAGGTGGTGGAAAAGCGCAGCAGGTCTGGCATCATCTGTGAAGAGAAATCAAAGTTAATGTTTCAGGACCAGTGACCCTTTCTTAGAACTGTTAACTTTGATTTCTCTTCACAGATGCTGCCAGACCTGCTGAGCTTTTCCAGCAACTTCTGTTTTTGTTACAATCTGAAACCTCATGACCGAGTATATCCCCCACTCAAACATTACAATCAAACCAGAGGATCAAATCTGGTTCAGGAGAGTGCAGGAGAGCATAACAGGAGCAGGACTAGGAGACCTAAAAATGAGATTTCGACCTGGTGAAACTCCAAAACGTCCATGCCAAACAGCATAAACAGCAAATTAAAGACAGAGCTAAGTGATCCCACAAACAACAAATCATATCTGGACTCTGTAGTCCTGCCATACCCAATTGTGAATGGTGATGGGTAATTACATAAATCTCTCCGATGGATGATATTCCATGAGTATCCCCATCCCCAATGATGGGAGGGTCCAACACATCAGTGAAAAAGATAATGCTGAAAAAATTTATGATGATTTTTAGCCAGAAGTGCCGAGTAGATGATTGCCTCTTGCAGAGGTCCCTTGCATCACAGGTGACAGTCTTCAATCAACTCCGTTCATACAACTTGGACAATTGATGCGTCATCAGTTTACTCTCAGTAGTCAGTAAAGTGAAGGACATTGTTATCAACAGTGCAATCTAGCAGCTCCTGCTCAGCAGTAACCTGCATTGATGCTGAGTTTGGGTTCCACCAGGTGGCTCAGCTCCCAACTCCATTACATCCTTGGTTCAAACAAGGACAAGAGAGCTGAATTCGGGAAGTGCAGTGAGAGTAAATTTCCTTGACATCATGGTCAAAATGGGCCGAGTGTGGCCCATTGAGCCATAAAGAGGATCTTTGCTCAAAGAGCTGGAGCAAAACTAGGATTATATGGAATTGGGGAAAATCTCCACATTTGTTGGAATTATATCTGGCACAAGGAACGATGGCTATGGTTGTTGGAGCTCAGTCATTTCAGCTTTAGGACATATCTGCAAGGGTTCTTCATGGCAATGTCCTTGGCCCAACCATCTTCAAGCTGCTCCATGAATGTCTTCCTTCCATCATAAGGTCGGATGGGAGATATTTGCTGATGATTGCACAATGTTCAGCCCCATTCTTGTTTCCTCTGATAGTGGAGCAGTCTATATTCAAATGCAGTGAAACCTGGAAAATATCTTGTTTTGAGCTGACATGCCAGGCAGTAATCAGCTCCAGTTAGAGACAATCTAATCATTATCCTTTGACATGCAATAACATTATTATTGCTGAATCCCTGACCATCCTATGGGTTACCATTGACCAGAAACTGAACTGGACTAGCCACATAAATATTATGTCTACAAAAGCAGGTCAGAGGCTTGGAATCCTGCAGTAGGTATCTCATCTCCTAACTCATTAATGCTTGTCCACTATCTACAAGGTGCAGGTCAAGAGTTTGATTGAATACTGTCAATTGCCTGAATGAGTGCAGGTACAACAACACTCAAAAAATTTGACACCATCTAACTCACTGTATCCATAAACATTCAGAGCGTCTACCACTAATGCTCAGCGGCAGCAGTATCAGCCATCTACAAGACTCATGCACAAATTACCCAAGCCACCTGAGACAACACCTTTCAAACTGATGATCACTTCCATCTAGAATGACACGGGCAGCAAGTATGTGGGAACACCTCCACCTTCCAGTTCCCCTCCAAGTCCCTCACCATCCTGACTTAGAAATGTGTCATTGTTCGTTCAATGTTACTGGGTCCAAATCCTGTAACTCGTTACCTAACGGCATTGTGGATGCATCTACACCAAATGGACTGCAGCTGTTCAAGAAGGCAGCTAAGCACCACCATCTCAAGGACAACTGGGAATGGGAAATGAAACACTGATCAAGCCAGCGAGGCCCATGTCTAATTAGTGAATAAAGAAAAAGTCATCAGCATGAAAGGTAATCCCCTCACATGGAGATGTGTAGGTTCAAAGGCATTCTATAGTGCCAATTTCCACAGCCCAGACCATCACAGAAGCCAACCTCCCAACCATGGACTCTATTTATGTGCTTCGTTGCTGCAGAAAGGTTGCCAACACCATCAAAGACCCATTCCACCTAGTAATGCTCTCCTACAACCTCTTCCGTCAGGCAGAAGATACACAAGCTTGAACACACACATCAGCTGGTTCAAAAATGGCTTCTTTCCTACCATTATTAGACTGATGAATAGACTCTCTAACTTCAAATAATGCTGATCTTGTTAATGTTGGTCTTACCTCACATTCATCCTGCCCCACTGACAGAGAATTTTCACTGGTACCTTTTCAGCTCAGTGTTACAATGAGGTCTGCTCCATCAAGTAGCTTCCTATAATATTAGGTAAGTCAGACCCAAACTAGCATTGTCACAGAAACCATGTTGCAGTCCTTAAATTTCAATTTTTCACATCTCCTATCAATATTATATTTGCCACTTTGGAGAACCATTTATTTACTTCTGCTCCCAAAACCATCACCCTGCTCCAGCCCAATCCCTAAGTGTAAACTGACCTGACACAGCAGTCAGCAAACCAGATCATTTTCCAAGTTCCACTTCCAGAGCAGAAATTAACAGTTGGATCAGGAAAAGTGCCTGGGAAGTAGACGTTCATCAGGAAAATTGTTGTCCAGCCAACTGAGCTAACTGATTCCCTTTAACTGGACAATGAAACAAGTGTAAAGATCATTTTGTTTTCTGCAGTTTTGATTGTGGACTGAAATCAGAAAAAAAATACTGTTATTGTTTTAAAATCAATGAGTTGTTGAAGGATTGCTGCACTTTGTAAAAGCAAGTAACCTGGCTCGTTGTAAGTACTATTTACACAGCTAAAGCAGTCATCAAAGCCTGGTTTGCAGCCACCTAGAGCCAAGCCATGTATACAAATGGAATTTTGTCTGGCAACAAGTGATGGATTAGTCTGTGGACTCATGACCAGTTATTGAAGCATTGCTCTTCTACCTGAAGTGATTGGCTCCCAAATGGCTGAACAGCTTCAGGCATGAATGTTTTGGCCTCAGACCTCTGGAAGAGAAGGGGCTTTTTCAATCTGCAGTTTTAAAAAATGCATCTCTAACTTGAAGATACCTTTTTTTTTGTCTCTTCCCCTCAGAAGTTGTTGTCAGCTGTGTCTCTTAACCAGTGAGCCAGAGACATTCTAAGTGTGAACCAGCCACCCTCTATCTTCACAATCAAGTGAAAGTAGGTGGACAAGAAGAATCAAGTAGCAGCATTACCTGACAAGCCAAAAGGACCACCTCAGTGCTGTCTTAATCTTTCCCTCCACCCATGACACCCAATTTTTGTGTCTCTCTTTGTGCATAGAGAGGGAATTTATTATGGAATTTGAGTTTTAATTAGTGAAGTTATATATCAATAGTTCATAATTGTTTATCTGTAGTTAGTATCTGTTTATTTGTAATAATATAATTCTTGTTAATTGTAGAAACCTTGGCAGTGCTTTCTGTCAGCCTGGGTCTAAAACACAGGTAAACTGGGAATTTTTGCCTACTTTTTAAAAACTTTGACTTTTATGATAACTCCAAGAACGTGAAGGCTTGATTTTCTGTCCTCCAACCCAGTGAAGTATAACAGAAGCAAAAAAGAAATCACAAAGGTTGCACAGGAATGTTATCAAACCAAGTTAACATTCAACCACAAAAGGAGATATTGATTAAAGTGGCCAAAATCTTGTTTAAGGATGTAAGTTTAAAAGAGAATTTTAAAGGAGGCAGCAGAGTGTTATAGTCACAGAGATTTAGGGAGGAATTCCAGAGTGAGGAGTACAAAGGTTCAGGCTGCCATTCTAGATAGTACATGTCTGTCGACATTGATTGAAGACAGCAGACACTCTCAGGGATTTTAATGATGCTCACTATCCAGGCCTAGCCATGGAGAGTGATCACTTGAGATGAAAGAAAGTGCAGTACTTTATTTCCTTGGATGCCCCAAAGCTTCATGTCAAACGACTAAATTTCTGAAACAAATTTGTTGCTGTTACTTGAGCAAACAGACCAGATAAATTATGCACAGCTTCATCCCACAGGAAATAAAGTTGTACAACCAGCGAATCTATTTTGAAGTGGTGCAGATCGAGAGAGTAACAAGATAACAGAATGAGGTACAAGAGAGCAATTGGTGTCTGCAGACTAACACTCCAGATCAAATCAGAGAGCATAAAACAGAGGGAAACAAATGGAATGGAAGTACTTCCATTTTGTAGCAAAGCTACAACACCAGGGTTTTTAATTTTGTTTTTAAATATATTTTACCGTTCAACTGAAGCATACACATTTCAGGCTTTCACTGTTTAAATACACAATTGCCTGTAATGGATTGTGTCTGCATGCGACCTTATTTAACATTAATAAAGCTAGGCTTTTCAAAGGTTATAAGAAAAGCAATTTCCATTTTCTCTTCTTTTTCTTGTTAATATTGCCTTTAACAATATAAATTCAAGAACAAGGTTAAAAATTGGCACATTTGTCACTGTTTGAAAGTGTGGCCATCTTTACCGCTGATGAACAGCACACATAAATGGGAACAATTAGCATAATTGCAGATTTCAGCAGAGACAGGCTTATTAGCCCTTTTGTAAATTGATCCAATTTCTGGATCAATCATTGATTGTGCAAAAGGGTAAGTCAATCATTTTAATCTCTATTTCATAAAGAAGGGAGAGACTTTTCTAAGAGGTCAGTATTGTACTCAAGAACCTTTTAAAGAGGTTTTTCAGCTACATGATCATCTTTGTAAAGGCATGGGCCTGATCTTAATTCAGCAGAGAAAGAGTGTCAGGTAAAAATAAAGGCAGCATTTCACCCACTGTGGACTCATTCCTTTTCCCCCAGGAGCTGATAATAAGCAAGTACACAAAGTAAAATACTGTTGATTCTGAAAATGAGAAATTAAAACAAAAAATTGCTGAAAATACTCAACAAGACTGGCCGCATTGGTGGAGAGAAACACAACTAACATTTTCAGCTGGCAATATTTCATGTCCTGATGAAAGACCATTGAACCTGATAACTTATTTGTTTCCGCATGCAAGTAGAATACCTACAAGAAACTAGCAAAGACATGTCTTAAATGAACAGATAATTTCCTGAGATAACAAGGTGTAGAGCTGGATGAACACAGCAGGCCAAGCAGCATCAGAGGAGCAGGAAAGCTGACGTTTCGGGCCTAGACCCTTCTTCAGAAATGCATTTCTGAAGAAGGGTCT
>NW_025973929.1:0-8777 GCF_021869965.1 Rhincodon typus
GGGGAAGTTACGGTCCTTGAAAAACGAGGACAACTGAGATGTACGGGAGTGGAATGCCTCATCCTGGGAGCAGATGCGGCGGAGGCGAAGGAATTGGGAATAGGGGATAGCATTTTTGCAGGAAGGTGGGTGGGAGGAGGAGTATTCTAGGTAGCTGTGGGAGTCGGTGGGCTTGAAATGAATATCGGTTTCTAGGTGGTTGCCCGATATGGAGACAGAGAGGTCCAGGAAGGTGAGAGAGGTATTAGAGATGGTCCAGGTAAACTTAAGGTTGGGATGGAAGGTGTTGGTGAAGTGGATGAACTGTTCGAGCTCCTCGTGGGAGCACGAGGCGGCGCCGATACAGTCATCAATGTAACGGAGGAAGAGGTGGGGTTTCGGGCCGGTGTAGGTACGGAAGAGGGATTGTTCCACGTAACCAGATCAGATCTGAGCTCTGTAGTCCTTCCACATCAAGATGAATGGTGGCAGACAATTAAACAACTGACTGGAGGAGGAGGCCGCATAAATATCATTTAAGCTTTTTTTTTAATATTCTTAAACTATTAAAAATGGCACCAGATGATGGTGACAGTGGAAGCTTTTCACTGTATTTTACTCTATTTTTCACCGAAAAATGCATGCGACAATAAAATCATTCATTCATCCATTCATTCACCCATTCATCCACAATGATGGGAGAGCTCAGCACATCATTGCAAAAGATAGGGCTGAAGAATCACAACCACCTTCAGCTGGGAATGCGAACTGAATGATCCAGTGCTGTGTTCCTCCTCCCAGCTTACGAACAGAAGCTGAAACAGGAGGACACTTCACAGAAGGAAGTACAATGTTGGTCCAAGGCAGGAGAAGAGCACCTCCAGGACTGCTTGGAATCAGTGGACTGGACTGTGTTCAAGTACTCCGCAGAAACCATAGACGAGTACACCACCACCATCACAGATTTCATCAGGACTGCATACTAAAGAAGTCAATCCGAGTTTTCCCCAACCATAAACCTGGGATGAACCAGGAAATCCACTCCCTACTGAAGACCAGGTGCACAGCATTCAAGTCAGGTGGCCTGGACCAACACCGGAAATCCAGATGAGACCTCCGCAAAGCCATCAGGGATGCCAAGAGGCAGTATCGGACCAAGTTAGATGCCTAAACCTACCAAACAGATTCCCATCACCTATGGCAAGGCCTAAACAACATTACAGGATACAAAATGAAGCAGAGAAAGATAGCAGACAAAGACACATCCTGCCCTGACGTGCTCAATGCTTTCTATGCTCGGTTTGAGCAGAATACCACCAGCATGGTAAAGCCTGCCCTGACAGCCCCTTGCAGAAAGTTAACAATTTTAATTTTGCTATGGCTGAGTTATCGCGCTCCCCATTTAAAGCAGTCCCAGGATGAAGAGCAGTAATCAACCTGAAATGAAACTGGCAAAATTGCAACAGCTATGGAACAATTTGAAACTATATTGAACAATAACAGAGAAATATTAAAACACTGGGAGTTATGTTAAGGTTCCCTCTGTCACCACTGCAGACGTCAGTTCAGTTTTCCTGGGAGTCAACCCAACAAAAGCGACAGGCCCAGACAGTGTCCTCGGCCGAGCACTCAGATCCTGTGCAGACCAAGTGGCGGAGTTATTTACTGACATCTTCAATCTCTCCCTCCTACAAGCTGAGGTTCCCACCTGCTTCAAGAAGACCACCATCATCCCCGTACCTAAGAAAGCACATGCAATGTGCCTTAATGACTACCACCCAGTGGCTCTGACCTCAATTATCATGAAGTGCTTCACAAGGCTGGTCATGGCCCACATCAACTCCAGTCTCCCCACCCCTGCAATTTGCCTACCAACATAACACATCCACAGAGGATGCCATATCTCTAGCCCCGCCCTCATCCCTGGAACATCTGGACAACGAGGACACCTACATCAGACTCCTGTTCATTGACTACAGCTCCAACTACAACACCATTATCCCCTTCAGATTGATCTCAAAACTCCATGATCTTGGTCTCGACACCACCCTCTTCAACTGGATCCTCAGCTTTCTGACCCACAGACAGCAATCAGTAAGGATAGATAACCGTACCTCCTCCACAATAACACTCAACACTGGAGCCACCCCCCTCTCCCCAGGATGCTTTCTCAGACCCCTATAGTACTCCCTGTATGCCCACAGCTGGTTGCCAGATTCTGAACAAGCTCCATCTACAAGTTTGCTGACAACATCACAGTAGCTGGACGGATTTCTAACAATGACGAGTCAAAATACAGGAAGGAGATAGAGAGCTTGGTGACATGGTGCAATGAGAACAATCTTTCTCTTAACATCGGCAAAACTAAAGAACTGATCGTTGACTTCACAAAGAAAGGAGGAGAACACGCCCTCATCTACATCAATGGAACTGAGGTTGAGAGCATGGAGAGCGTCAAGTTCCTCAGAGTGATGATAACCAGCAACCTGTTCTGGACTTCCCAAGTAGATGCGATGGTCAAGATGGAACAACAGTGCCTCTTCTTCCTCAGGCTACTCAGGAAATTGGGATGCTCACAAGGACCCTCACAAACTTCTACAAAGACACCATTGAAAGCATATTGTCCAGGTGCATAACGGCCTAATATGGCAACTGTTCCGCCCAGGACCGTAAGAAACTACAGTAGGTGGTGTGCACAGCTCAGACCATCACGAATGCCAATGTTCCATCCATGGATTCCACTTACACGGCTCGCTGCTGTGGAAACACTGCCAACATCATCAAAGACCCATCGCACCCTGATAATGATCACCTACAACCTCTTCCGTCAGACAAAACTTATAGAAGCCTAATAACACGCACTAGCAGGTTCAGGAAAGAGATTCTTCCCAACAGTTATTAGACTGATGAATGGACTCTCTAGCCTCAAATAACGCTGATCTTGCTAACGTTGATCTCACCTAGCGTACACCCTGTGCACTGTAACCTGTGTGCTTCTGTCTAAGTCTGTTTGATCTGTACATCCTTTGTTTACTATGATCTGCCCGTTCTGCTCATAAACAAAGCTTTTCACTGTACTTCAGTACACATGACAATAAATCAATCAATCAATCAATTAATCAATCCACCTTAAAGATGCCAGTCTTCAGCCAATTCTATTCACTTTGTATGATAAAGAAAGAAGCCAGCCCTAATTGACATTGTTACGAAGGGGATGGTTAAATGAAATGCAATCCCTGATACTCACTTTATAAGCAACACGTAACAATTTACTTATCTAATTCTAAAACTGAACAAATAAACAGAACTACTAACAAACCAAACAATTTCCCCCCTTAACTAATAACTCTTCCCAAACAAAACAAAATTCTAATGATATGCTGTTCCAATAAATGCAAGATCCAATTATATAAACCAAATTAACAGGAAAAAAATTAAAACTTAGCCTCTCAAAATTATAGATAGTAGGAACTGCAGATGCTGGAGAGTAAGTCTTCCAGAATGTTCTTTGCCTTCTCTGCTGTTTTCCATTCAGAAATGCCTTTCTCCGTCTTGCGGAAATATTAGCTAAGACTGCCACAGTACCTTTATATAGATGGTGCTTGTTCTGAGAGCTTAGAGATTTCTGTGAGAGCCAGAGTGTTTCTCTTCAGATGGCAGTTCGCTCTCATACCGATTTTCGAATGCCTTCTTCTTTTATACCCTTGATGACCTATTAATTTCTTACATTAGGATTGGTCCTAGGTTATCAAAACCATCAGATTTAAATTTAGTTGGGGTTTACTATCTAGGACCCGGTTTAAATTAATTGTCTAAATTCAAAAAGCTGTTGTCTTGGTGAAAATATTGTTTTTCCCTCTAACAGTGTAGCCTTTTGATATGATGTTTCAATTTCAAGGACTCTCTGTGTATCTGCTGCTACCTGCAGACATTTTTTCTAAAATCTCCAAGCCTAAAAACATCATACTTAAAGGGACCATGCGCTCTGCACCCCCGCGCCCCCCCCCAACTATCATTTTACAAACATCAAATACTCTACCCAACTTCATAATAACATTAAGATTGGGTTCTGACAGGGCCACTCAGCTCCTGACCTCATTACAGCCTTGATTCAAACATGGAAAAAAGAGCTGAATTCCAGAGGTGAGGTGAGAGTGACAGCGCTTGACATAATCCAGCATTTCGCCACGAGTGGCATTGAGAAGCTCTAGCAAAACTGGAGTCAATGTGAATTGTGGGCCTCTCTCAACTGTTTGGTGTCAGACTGTCAGTATTACAAATTCAGGCTCCTTTAATGATACATGTGAACAGCTCCAGACTGAGAGCCTGTGATGCTCATTGGATTTTGTAAACGAGATTTTCATCATCCCTTCCTCAGCTATGTTCTTGCCTGAGTGTCCTTGAAGAGGCAGCATGCAGAGTCCCCCAAAGTCTTCGATACTTCTGGAGAAAGATGGACAGTGTAGGATGTGGAGGCCTTTTATCTCCCTTTCCAATTTCATATTGATTTAGCCTTCGCTCTTTCTCCCTACGGCTCACTCAGCTTTAGTAGTCTGCATTGTCACTAATGGGCTTTGCACATCATTTGATTAATTAGAAAACACAGATGACTTAGTAGTGTTGAATAATAGATTAAAACTACCATGGGTGTTTTGATGGTGGGAAAACAAGCCATTTAATTGTCTTTGATAACTCTTCCATATACAAATCCAGAGGGTTTTTGTGGTGCAGTTGTAGCACGCCTACCTCTGGACCAGGAGGCACAGATTCAATTTCTACTTTTTTTGTTGACTTTTTCTCTTGTTAATTATTATTATTCACTTGAGGGATATGGGTGTTGCTGGCTGCCCAGCATTTATCGCCTGGCTCTAGTTGCTCCCTTGAGAAGGTGAACTGCTGCAGTCCATGTGCTGGAGGTAGACCCACAATGTCCTTTGGGAGGGAATTCCAGGATTTTGACCCAGCGACGCTAAAGGAACGGCGATGTATTTCCAAATCAGGATGGTGAGTGTCTTGGAGGGGAACTTGCAGGTGGTGGTGTTCCCACGTATCTGCTGCCCTTGTCCTTCTAGTTGGAAGTGGTCATGGGTTTGGGAGGTGCTGTCTGATGATCTTTGGTGAATTTCTGAAAATCCCCTTTTGAAAGGAAAAGGGAAAACCGCCTTCAGAGACACTGGAAAGATGAATCTTCAAGCTGTAAATGAAAGACTAAGAATTAGTACACCTGTTATCTTGCATTCTTAGCAAAGGATTGGAAGGAATCGAAAGGAATTGATATAAAATAGCTCATTGATATCTGTGATTCAAACTGGTGCTTTGAACTGCATTTCTCTGATTTTTTTCTTGTCCATTCATAGTATTCATGTTTTGTGTGTCTGTCTGTGTAAATGGGAATGTTTAGAAGGGATAGCATTTATAAAATCTATAAATTTGTAATTCAAATTGTCTACTTCTTGCTATAAACAGTTATTTTCTTATTAATGAAAAGTTTGATATGCATATTCTTTTAACCTGAATTAGACGGTTAGGTGAAATTGGGCAATTGGTGGTTTAATCAAATGTTCACCTTTGTGACAATTCTGGGAACAGTGTGGCTTGAGTTTCAGTGCACTAACCTTGTGAATCATGACAAACTATGGCCATAGATGCTCTGATCTCTTACTGCAATATTCTCGTCACACAATTTCACCAACTTCCAGAGAAAATTATGTTCACTCTGAAAGATGAAGTAGAGAATCAATCTAACAGACTTGCCACGATATGCAAATTTTGTGCCACAGTGTATAAATGTTATTTGCACATATGATACAATCGCACTCATGATTAAGAGGCCTTTCTGTTTTCTAATTCCATTTGTAGATCGAGCTGAGTCCAAGCTATCAATTCTCTCCCACTCTTTGTAAATTGCATCATACCAAAATATGCCAGACCGGTCACTTATTGGATCTGACTTAATTCTGAATTAAGCCCTTTACCCATCCAATCTGATTTTAGGCTTGACAGCAAATGAAATGAACTCTGCGAAGACCATTAATTACAAAAGAACTCAATATCCTGGACTGTTAATTCATGCTGGAGCTCTAATGGAGAGTGGGTTAAATGAGTTTCTTCAGTATTTGTCATTAACATAACACAAATGCTCACAAATCACAAATAACATCCATTGGCTTATTTCAGTGTCATCTGCAACATTTCAATGCAACACTCAAAATGGTTTCAGTTGATGGTGTTACTGCAAAGACCAGAACTCCAATTTTACACATTTCAAGGATGACAACATAGGAAAAAATTAAAATTGCCATAGTCTTCCCAGGCCATTGGACTGCGAGAGAGAGAGAGAGATACAATCGGTGGTGGTTTAGCCTGAGAGTCACCACATTTCACATAAAGGAAGAGGTTGAGAAGGAGAGTTCTTCACCATAACCTCAGCCAGTGCAGGAATTGGGCCCATACTGTTGACATCACTCTGCATTGCAAACTAACCATCCAGCCAACTGAGCTAACCAACCCCCATGGTGGCAATATACAAGTTGCTCAGTGATACAGTATAAGAAACATAACTGGACAGGAATTCTGCTGCTGGAGTCTTGATTCCGGGGAATTCCAGCTGGCGGCATCGCCGTTGTCCCATCAGTTTGAGGCTCGGAAACCTTCCTGAGAAGACTCAGTGCAGGTCTCTCAATCACGGGCTCTCCAGTCTAGCAAACAAGGCAATCGACAGCCTCCCTTAGTTTCCGAGCCTCTCGGATGCTAAGCTAGCCTTCTGATTTTTATTAGCAGCCTCAGGTTGACAAGCAAGTCATTCGCTAACACGCACAGCAGAGGAATGGGAACAATTCTCTGTTGCCAAATGGATTCCTCAGCAGGGAAAGCTGATTGTTTCCAGGACTGGTAAGGTACCATCTGAAACAATCTCTGAGTCTAATTGAAACTAATTGGAAATCAGTTGACCAACACCAGTTTCCTTCCGCCAGCAAAGTGACAATTCCCCTTACACTTTTTGGCAAATGGTCTCCAATTAGTATCAGTTGGTGCTGAGCTAGAGACAACTTTGAACTGCAAAGCCCCCACATTGATCTTAGAGAGACTGTCAAAGTTTAACTCATTTATAGAGTTCAAAAAACTATCGGTTTGAATTGTGTTAGAACTCTTTTTCCCAGAACTGTTTTAACGAACAGTTTACACCAAGACTGTCCACTTAATGTTAAAATCTAATCCACTGAGATTTCCCCACAAACAATAACTGGTCAGTTTGCAACGACCACTTACAGCTAAAGTCACATTGTCTAAATTACTGGGATAGGAGATCTTGTTATCTCTTAAGTTGATCATAGCAAGAAGAACACCAATTGTTTGCTACAATTTGTACTGCCAAGACGTTTCTAAATACTTCTGTCATCATCCAAACTTTGCTGGGCTCAGACGTCCTTTCAATTCTTTTACTATTAAAGTTTTCAAATCATTCTACACAGTACAGTTGTGAATAAGCTTATAAATGACTTCATATGTCCCATTTCTGTAATCAAATATTTTGGATGTACATATTCAATTGATAGTTAGAGTGGTGACATTTAAAAAATCTATTTTCAATGGAGTTAGGGGAGGGAGTAGTGGGATTGCGAGTGGCACCAGATAAGATGCTTTTGTTGAGATTTGTGTTTCTTTTATTACGTGGTTTGGGTTCAAGACAAATTGTTCAAGGAGAAGACAAGGTTGAGGACTATCTTCAGGCCTGGATTTCAAAGTAGCTCAATTCACCCTACATTAATATTAAAAACTGCTGTACATGGTACATGGGGAGGCAATGGCCTAGCGGTATTATCGCAGGACTGTTAATCCAGAGACCTGGATAACATTCTGGGGACCTGGGTTTGAATCCTGCCACGACAAATGGTAGAATTTGAATTCAACAACATATCTGGAATTAAGAGTCTAGTGATGACCACGAATCCATTGTTGATTGTTGGGAAAAACCCATCTGGTTCACTAATGTCCTTTAGGGAAGGAAACTGCCATCTTTACCTGGTCTGGCCTACATGTGACTCCAGATCCACAGCAATGTGGCTGACTCTGAACTGGCCTCTGGGCAATTAGGGATGGACAATAACTGCTGCCGAGCCAGCGACACCCTCATCCTGTTAATGATGAAAGAAAAACTAATCATTGTTATTCCAGGTTCTGAATGCTAGTTGCAGAAGGTAAGGAATCAACTTTCCCCTTTGTTTGTTCATGTTCATGAACTCTCCATGTCTTCCAGACAGTTCTGGTGCAGTATTCTTCGAGACTGTCCTAACTCCATCCAGGCTATTATTTATACACAGTGATGTGAAGCCCCATGATATCTTTGCAAGATTTCTCCACGGTCCTAATAACAATGTTGATTTCGATCGCTCTCCTGTTATGGATCTCTGTGGTTGAGCAATTTGCGTATCAAATCTTTTAATCCAAAACCAAAGAGAACAGAGTTGCAACATGAAGAACTTAAATTTAATACAAAAGGAAGATACTGTAGCTGCTGTAAATCTGAAATAATCACCTGCTGAGTTTCTCCAGATTTTTATATTTTATTAGCATTTAATAACAGAACCTTTCAAAACTGACATAAAGCACCTTACAGCCAATGAAACTGTAGTGATAGGAATTAGGTTGGCCAGGTGGATCTCATTTACTATGAGTTCCCTAATTGTGGTTGTTAACCTGGGCTAATCTGGGAATGAAAATTGTTTTAGAGATGGTACGAACTGCAGATGGTGGAGAATCTGAGATAACAAGGTGTAGAGCTGGATGAACACAGCAGG
>NW_025973930.1:0-8777 GCF_021869965.1 Rhincodon typus
AGCGGATGCAGTATACCACATTGGCAGATGTGCAGGTGAACATCTGCATGATGTGGAAAGTCTTCTTGGGACCCTATTGTGACGTTGAGTTAGACTCTCCTTTCTCCTGACCCCAGTCTGAATGACACAGTCAGATTGGGTGGAGCTTAATACAACCTCCAACTCTCTCACCCCTTTAGGACATGCCTTTTCATAACACCAGCAAAAGCGTAGCAGTTTGAAATTAGGTGGCTGAAGGCAAGATTGAAGAGTTTGGTTCTAACAACACAAAGGAGGCTAGAAAGAACTGAGCCAGAATTCCAGAGATTCTGCCCCTGACATGGGGGGGGGGGGGGTGGGGGTGGGATTGTTGGTGGTGTAGGTGAGAGGACAGGATGTGGAGTAATTCAGGAGACGAATTGAGATGCAGGGCTGCAGGAGCCTGCAGAAAGAAGGTGTGGTCAAGGTCGGGAGCCATTGTTAGGAATGAAGGTCAATGAGACCTGGAGGGACAGGTGAGTGGAACACTGTGTGTGCGAGGTTGTGCATTAGCCTGGAACAAACATTTGCAAATGTAAGCATCTGTGGAGAAGATTAAATGGGTGAACAAGACACAACTGTTTCTGCAGCTGAGATCATTAAAGGTAACTTGTCAAAGATGATTAATGTCAGTTGTAAAGTTCAATGTTTCTGGATTTCATCATTTGAATGTCAAGAGAAACTTTGGAGATTTTCTCCTCAGGTGACTGATGCTGGATGAAGTCCTTGACTTGGCAGCTGTATGCACTTGTGTAGAAGGTAGATTCCCTTATTTCTCACATATTGGCTTCCCGTGTTTCCAACTCTGAATGCTTGACCATTTGTGGTTGGCTGCTTGTTCAGACACTAACCTCTTGTTCTCCCCATTCCCTTTACCTTGTCACTTTCATACCCACTTTCTTCAGATCCCCAGATTTTGTTAGGTTGAGAAACAGGTTGTCTCTTGCCCTTTTGTATAAATGGTAACCCTACATAAGCTGTGATGATCGATATAGATTGTCCAAAATAGAGATTTGGGACAATCTAGTGCTTGATAGTGCTACATAAATGTGTTTACTTCCTCCCCCTCTACAACTGCATTTTTCTTACCCTCTCTATTTCTCCTTTCCTCTCCAGCAGTCAGGAGGTAAAATGATGAGTCTAGGCACATAAAGGACATTAAATTACAAGGTGTAATTTCCCCAAAGTAGTGATGCTCACAGTCAGTAACTGTCCTTTGCTCACAACATGCGACTCCTGTTCTTTTTACAGTACAGTGCGGTGTTTCACTTGGAGCTGGTGTACTTGGTCACCACCTTTGTCCCCTCCGACACGGCGTTTGACCATCTCCCCAGGCGCACAGCAGTCTGGGGATCTCCCGGGAGCTGATGGTGCTGTACTTGTCATAATGTGCCAAATGGGAAGGCCCTTCCCTACAATGCATTCAAAAATATCGCTGTCGATCGAGTTCATGATGCATATTGCCTTGGAGGAGATTCCAATGTCGGGGTGAACCTGCCTTGTGACTTTGTAGATGTAGATGGTGTAATTTTCTTTCCTAGATTTCCCTCTTCACCGCTTTCTTAGTGCCAGTCTTAGTAACTTGTCCTTTCTTTTCTTCAACCACGGTGACAGTCAACTGCAGACGCTGAAAAAATACACACTCCCCCTGTGGGAATGGAACCCCCATCTCCTCTATGGTAGGTGGAGAGAGATTTAGGACAGGTGATGGTCTAGTGATGTTATCGCTGGGATATTAATCCAGAGACTCAGATAATATTCTGGGGACCCAGGTTTGAATCCCACCATGGCAGATGGTGAAATTTGAATTCAATAAAAAAATTTGGAATTAAGAGTCTAATCTTGACCATGAATCTATTGTCAAATATTGATTTATTAATGTCCTTTGTTGGTTCATTTCAGGCCCATAGTAATATGGTTGACTCTTAAACTGTCCTCTGGGCAATCAGGGATGGGCAATAAATGCTGCCCTAGCCAGCAACATACTCATCCCATGAACGAATTTAAAAAGAAGTTGCAAATACTAGCTGCTATATTAATGAGCAAGTCACTTTTCTAACAAGTTAGTCTCCTGATTAATAGATCCACAACAATTTTACCTGCTGGTATTCTAAAAGATCCAGAGACCCAAGTTAATGCTTTGAGTTCATGGGTTTAAACCCCATCATGAGAGCTAGCGGAACTCGGAATCAGTTAATAAAAATAAATCAGGACTGCAAGGTTAGTCTCAGTAACAGTGATCAAGAAACTATCATCATCATAAAAAAAATCCATCTGGATCACTAATGCCCCTTAGGGAGGGAAACCTGCCTTCCTTACTTACTCTGCCCTCCACTGGATTTCAGCCTCGCAAAAATGTATTTGACTCTTAACCACCATCCGAACTAGCCCTCGCCACCCCCTCAGGGATGGGCAACAAATGCTGGACCTTATCAATAGTCCCTTCATCCCGCACAATAAATTTTTAGCAATTACAATTGTTAAAAATACTGAACAACGGAACCCTTTGATGTCATGCTTACATAGTCATCACATCCAGAAGTTGAGATCTTTCTTCATTTGGCTTGTTCCTTTTTTTTAACATCTACGTGGAATCCATCAGATACAATTTGCTAATTTCACATCTCCGGCTTTGTCTGTGTTGCAGTAATTATATGCCTACAAAGTGAAGCCTAGCAGGAATGCAAGTTCCGGGACATGCTTAAATGATTAAATAGTGATTCAATAGCATCTTTCAAATTCTGCTACTGTTCTGCAATGTAAATTGTTTGTCTTCTATTACCCGACCAGCAGAGAGCACTCTTTTAATAGCTTCCAGGTCGCATTGGAGATCAATGATCAACATGAAAGATTCAAAGCTAATTTTAGGAGCAAAAAAAGTGTGTTTGCCTTTGTCACATTGACTTGTTACTCTGATGTATCTGAAAGCCAAGCTCCTTGGATGAGGAAGAAATTCTCGATTTAAATTTAGTGTAGCTCTACACGCGACTGCCAGAGCCACAATGTGTCAAGCCATGTGATTAACTACGATCTGAGCAGTTAATCTTCAAATGGATATGGCTTCCAGAAATAGAAAAGAACAGCCACTTTCATGTGGGTAAAAGGATCCTAATTACTGCAGCAATGGTTTAAAACCGTTGTCACTAAAAATACAACTCCAAGTTATCACTGACTCATGGCACAGAAAAGCATAAAAGACAGAGGCCATTCAGTCACTTCAGCAGGTTATGCTATCCTATTAGATTGTGCTTGATTTGCATCTTAGCTCCTTCTACCTGCCTTGATTTTGCAACATTTGATTTCTTCCTCTTCTTTAAGTTGCTTTTATTGTACTTGGGGTCACCGCAGTGATTACCCTTCTCCGTTCTCTGCTGTCAGTCACCTCCTCTTTTAACCCCGCTGCACTTAAGTCAGTCAGTCACCATCTGGTTTCTGGCCTCATTTTGCTCTTCCAAGCCATCCCAACCCCATCACTCACCTGACTACCACATGCTGTCTCTTTCCCCAACGCAGATGACCAGACCATTTCAATCTCATCTCAGCTACTTTCTCTGACGCTCCCACAACTGAAAGACATAACCCCTTATACCCTGCTCCTGGACAAATCCATCAAATTTCACATTGGAATTATACTGAAAAGGTAAAGGTGCCCTTTCAAAAGACTCAGTGAGTTTCAGGATGGGTAGCTGACTCACGCACCCGTCTGGCTCTGTCCTTATGGTAAAGTTTGAGATAAACTAGCTGCTTAGGGAGAGCTAAGTGCTCTGTTCAATGCTTGGGGCTTAGAGGATCAAAAGGGGAGAAAGTGTGAGCAGGGTGTTGAGTTGGATGATCACCCATTATAATATGGGTAGGCAGCCTCAAAACCACTTTTGACACAGAAGTCAAAGTTCATGGATCCACTTATGGGTGAGGTCATTACGGATCAGTTTTTTAAATTGCTCACAGCATTTATGTGTCTGTGGTTGTGCCAGCATTTATTGCCCATCCCTAATTACCCTTGAAAAGGTAGCGGTGAGCCTCCTTCTTTAACTGCTGAGTGACTTTGGGTGCAAGTCATGATGTGGAGGTGCTGGTGTTGGACTGGGGTGGACGAAGTCAGGAGTCACACGACACCAAGTTATAGTCCAACAGGTTTATTTAAAGTCATAAGCTTTCAGAGCACTGCTCCTTCATCAGGTGATTTCAAATAAAGCTGTTGGGCATATAAACTGGTGTCATGTGACTTCAGACTTCGGTACGGGTGCATGCAAAGTTCCATTAGGGAAGGAACTCCAGGATTTTGAAACCAGTGACACTGAAGGAACGGCGATATATTTCCAAATCAGGATGGTGAGTGGCTTGGAGGGGAACTTGCATCCTTCAGGCAAGTGGGGAGTATTCCAACACATTCCTGTCTTGTGCCTTGTAGATAGGGGACAGGTTTTGGGGAATCAGGAGGTGAGTTATTCCCAGCATCTGCTCTGTTCTTGTAGCCACTATGTTAATATAGTGAGGCCGTTTCAGTTTCTGGTCAATGGTAACCCCCAGGATATTGATATTGAGGGATTCAATGATAGTAATTCATGAAGTGGCAAAGGACAATGGTTAGATTCGCTTTTGTTCGAGATGGACATTGCCTGGAACTCGTGTGACACGAATGTTACTTGCCTCTTGTCACCACAAGTAATTGCATTTCCCCAGCAAGAGGACAGGCGGTACATTAACGGAATGGACATGGATGAGAATTTGGAACCTTTCCTGTTTCAGTTCCTTGAAAGGTCGGTAACCTTCTGAAATCTCTTCCTTGATGCAAATACAGCAATAAGTCATTCATTTCTGGCTACTCGATCTGAGCAGAATGCATCCCAGTTTGTATAATATTCAAATGCTTCTGCGACCTCAAATCCACCTCTTTGCCTGTATACAATCCCCTTCAGGCTCACTATCCTCCAATTCTCTGCATTCCTTCAATCATAAGTTCTTCTTAATGCCTGATTTAAATCACATCATCAGGATAAAAACTGAAGTTGATGGAAAAGCTCAGCAGGTCTGGCAGCATCTGTGACGAAAAATCAAAGTTAACGTTTCGGGTCCAGTGACCCTTCCTCAGGTTCTGATTTACAGCATCCACAGTTCTTTTGGTTTTTTACATCATCAGGATACTCTTGGTGCTACATTATCTCCCTAAACATTTCTGCCTTTTTCTTTCTTTCTTTCTTTGAGACTTTTTTTTAATGATTAACTCTTTGAGTTTTTGGTCACTTGCCCTAATATCTCCTTTACAGCTCAGTGCCAGGTATTGCTTGATAATATTCCAGTACAGTAGCTTGAGAAAGTTTGCTGTGTGAAAGTGTTTTTTTTAATGCAAATTTTTGCTGCAATAGTAACTGAACTTAAAAATAACTCATTTTGTATAAATTACTTTGAATCATTTATTAGGGATGTGAATAGGTGTTATTAGAGGTAAGTCGTTTTGATAAATTTCCTTTGGTAACATTTTGAAATTTAGCATTTAATGTTCTCAATTCCTTGAACAATGCACTTTTTATTTGATAAACTTGACGGTTTCAATTGAACGTCTTAGGTTGTTGAAGTACATTTCCATGAAAGCCCCGAGGAGCACTTTATAAAAACAGAATCTAGTACAAGCATGCCACCCATTAACAGTGATTAATATACATGGGTACAGCAGACACAACACAAGCTGTTTACATATTGGGAAAGACTGAATGAATTACAATGGCTGTTAGATTGCATTTCTTGTACATAAATGGTATGAAATAATGTTATTAAAAGTCCTAAATTTTAGGAGTTAATAGATCAATCTACTTACAGAGTTGGACTAATTGTTGCCCAGTTGTCGTTCTCTGGGAAGGAGAAATTATCTCTTGTTGCATCATTTGAACTTGAACTCATCCAGTCTCTGGTGCCAGTACCCTAGTTTGCACCAAATGCTGGTCAGCTATTGTCCAAGTCTGCTCACTGATCTATGTTGGCTCCTGGTCCCTAAGTTTTAGAATTCTTATCCTGCTTTTCCACTCCCTTCAAGGTGTTACTTCTGCCCATCTGTGTAATTGCTTTCAGTCTTACAACCCTCTTTAAGATCTTTGCACTCCTCCAATTCTGGCCTCATATGCATGCATCCCCAATTTTAATCACTGCACCATTGGTGACTATGCCTTCATCTGCCAGGGTTTTGGGATTCCCTTCTGAAAACTCACTACCTCTGTACCTCCTTCTATAAGGCATTCTCTAAAACCTCCCGTTTTGACCAGTGGTCTTAATATTGCCTGCTGTTGCTCAAGATTAAACTTTGATGGATAATAAAATTTCCTGAAGGGTCTTGGCATGTTTCACAATGTTAAAGTGACATACAGATTCAGATTGGTGCATCTTGTGATGCAGATAGAGTGACATCAGAATTTAGTGAAATGTTGAAAATGACTTTTGACTTTTGCGGGATGAAGAGGGACCTTTTAAGAGCTAAACAGTTTTAGTTCAGTAAAACAAGTAGCAACTTTCAGGGAAAGAGCAGGAAATTGAGCCAGAGAGTCCTGATCATTAAATATATAAGTGGGAAAAATAAAGTTGCCCTTATGCGTTGTTGATTTTGTGACATAGAACTACTATTAAATTTTTATGAATTTAGTCACGGTTAGTGTTTTGGATTTGTTTAGTCTGAGTTTATAAAGTTTGTCCTCTTTGTCTTCTTCTTTATTGCTGCCTTTGTCTAAGGGGAGGTGATGGTCTAATCATATTATTGCTAGCCCTGTTAATATAGAGACATGGGTAATGGCCTAATGCTGACCATGAAACTGTTCGAGAAAAAACCCATCCAGTTGACTAATGCCCTTTAGGGAAGGAAACTGCCATCCTTACCCGGTCTGTCTACATGTGACTCCAGCACATACAGCAAAGCAGCTGACTCTTAGCTGCCCTCTGGGCAATTTGGGCAAGAAATCTGACTTAGCCTGTAATGCCCACATCCAGTGAATGAATAAAAGAAAAATCTTATTCTTCATTTTTACGTGTTTTCATTACTTTTTAAAACTATTTTCTGATGTGCTTTATATTCAATTCTATTCTCCTCATTTGCAATGGCGAAGAGCAAGGTAGAAGAGACAATGGAGAATAAATGCCTGCAACTCTAATCTTGTAAACATTGAGGGCTGGGGATCTGTTGAAAATGTATTCATGGAATGTTTAGTATTCATAGAATACAGTGGAATACTTTCCTGTGGAAAGCGGCCATTTGGCCCATTGAGTCTGCACCGACCATCCGAAGACCCATCCCATGTGTAGTAAATTCACATTTACTACAGTTAACCCATCCCCCACCCAGCCTGCCTGCACACTACAGGGCAATTTAGCATGGCCGATCCACCTAACCTGAACTTCTTTGGACTGTGGGAAGAAACCGGAGCAAACCCATGCAGACACGGAGAGAACGTGCAAACTCCACCCAGCCAATCGCCCGAGGCTGGAGTCAAACTGGGTCCCTGATGTTGCGAGGCAGCAGTGCTAACCATTGTACCACTATGTCACTCCTGTCTAGCCTGGTGATATTTTATTTTGTTAGGTGGAGGTCTTTAAGCAGATTGAATTGGAGTTAAGGTATGAATCACTCAATGATTTAATTGAATACTAGAACATGCTAGAGGTGCTGAAGGATTTCCTTTTACCATTAATATTCAGCAGAGTTAGATAGTGTCCCTTTGCTTAGGTTTCCATCTAAGCTTAAATATCACTCTGTAGTGACCTCACACGCTGACTTTAAGCAGAGGGCTCAGTGAAGTACCTGTTGTGCAGAGAGATTATTGAGAGCAGCCAACTAAAAAAAGAACTGATCAACAAACAGGGCTCGCACAGAATTCTAATGGTGTGAATCACTTCACTTTCCACTATTAAATACAAATTTTCACTCAAGGAACACACTAAGATGCATTACTCTGATCCCAGTGTTAAAGCTTCATCAGTTTTTCCCATTTATAATGCTGATCACGCTGAGCATTCACTGTCCACTTCCACCCAAAGATTCAATAGATTAAGACTTAGCCACAGCGGAAAGAGCAATTGATTTGCATGGGAGGCACTCCAGCTTTTCAATATGAGACAGTGCATGGGAAAATAGGAACAAGAGGAGGCCATTGAGCCGCTCAGGACGGTTCTGTGAATTAATTGAACCGATAGCGATTTGCAGCTCAACATCTGTTATTAATGTTTGATTCACATCCCTTGATAAAAATCTGTTTGACATTATCTCTAGCATCCACAGCCATTAGAGAAAAAGATCCGTGTTCCCACTAACTTCTGAGTGCAGAGGAGCTTCCTGATCTTATGCCAGCAGATCCCAGTTGGGCTGAATGGCCCATGTTTGTGTTGTAATCGTCATTTAATTTCATGAAATTGGTTAACACTGGTGTTGAACAAAGCTTTTCCCACCCTACTCCATATAACTTAATCAACATATCCTCCTGTTTTTATTCTCTCAATATGTTTATCTCTCTTTCTTTCAGTAAATCTCTGCTATTCACTTCACTCACTCCCTTTGGTAGGGAGTTCCACATTCTCTGCACTCTCCAGGTAAAAACAATTCTCCTGAATTCTTCAGAGATGGTAGGAACTGCCGATGCTGGAGTCTGAGATAACAAGGTGTAGAGCTGGATGAACACAGCAGGCCAAGCAGCATCAGAGGAGCAGGAAGGCTGATGTTTCTTCAAGGGTCCAGATCCGAAATGTCAGCTTTCCTGCTCCTCTGATGCTGCTTGGCCTGCTGT
>NW_025973931.1:0-8776 GCF_021869965.1 Rhincodon typus
ATTTTCCATTAAAGGATTTCCCTTTTCACAATTTCTATTCCTAACGGAATGAAATTGTTATCAGAAGCTAAATTTCGATATAGGGACGAGTATATATACATCCGCCTTGTCTGCAGCTTTTCTTACTTAGGTAACTTTCTGTTCCTCAATATGAGTTTTTATCATCTCTGGAAGTAAGTTTTTCAACTCATGCAGCAGAATAATCTCTCTGAGATCTTCGTATGTCTTTTCTATCTTTAATGCTCTTACCCATATATCGAAGTTGCTCTGTTTACTTTTTTCAAAATCAGCATAAATCTGACCTGGTTCCTTCTTTATGTTTCTGAACCATCGTCTATATGCCTCTGGTACCAATTCTTAGGCACTCAAAATAGCCTGTTTAAACTCTTCATAATCTCTTAACACCTTATCTGACGGTGCTGCAAACACCTCACTAGTCCTGTCTACCAACATAGTATGAATTAATATTGCACACATATCCTCTAGCCAGTTTCACAAATGAAATGAAAAAGGCTTCTACATTTTTTTCATCATATTTTGGCAATGTTTTAAATATTTGTACATATCTCTACCATATCTTTGACTGCAATGTGATTCCTCTTCCTCGCTTCTATCAGGTACTTTTCCTTCTGCCATTTGAAGTCTTTCTTGCTTCAAGTTCTAACTTCATCATTTCCAACTCGAACATTCTTCCCCTTTCTTCTTCTCCTTTTCTCTCTGTTTCCGCTGCTTATAACTGTAATTCAAACTGTCTCGCCTTCCTTTCATTCTCTAACTCCAGTTGTATTATTTGCAGTTCAAGTTTTTTCTAACTCCACTGTACTTGCCTGCTCCTCTGATATACCTAAGTGCATGACTAACTCCATTATAATTTCGGATTTCCTTTCATCCTTCATTAAACCCAAATTTAACCTGCTTGTTAATTCTAAAAGTATATCCTCCCTCTGTCTTTCTAAACTTTCTTGCCAAATTTGCGACAATCTTCAAATCCCAGACCCTCTTGAGCAAAATGAAGAGCTATTTCCCTCACTTTTAACTTAACCTAAATTAAACAGATTATTCTTAACTAAGATTTATTCAAAGACCTGTGACGCTAATATACAAGTCTATGTAATTCTCTCCAAATCCATTCAGATCTGTTCAGTTCCCACACACAAACCACTCAGATCCCAAACTCGAACCATCCAGATCCCGGACTTGATCTGTTCAAATCCGTGCAGATCCCAGACTTGAAACGTCCAGATCCTGGACTTTAGCCGCCAATATTTTGCGACGACAGGGAATCGCCGAACACCTCTGAGAATTAGACTAAAACAAGAGCCACAGTCTGCTATGACGGGATGAGAGGTTCCTTCTAATAATTACCCCCGAAACACCCAGAAGCACCCAGTCGCCGTTCCCCTCACAATCTGTTAAAAAATAATAGTTAAAAGGAAGAAAATCCCTGATCTCCACTTTACAAGTAACAAGAAATGATTTACTTATTTAACCCAACAATGAACAGATTAACAAAATTACTAACAAACCAACAATTCCCCCGAACTGGTCTAACTGGTCTAAATTCTACTGGAATGCTGTTTGAATAAAAACAAGTCCCACTGATCTAAACCCAATTATTATGTAGCAATAAATTATAACTTAATCCCTCCAAGTTTGCACAGACTGTCTTCTGGAATATTCTGTCATCTCCAGTCTCTTCACAAACATCTTTCTTCTGCTAATTCTGCTGGAAAGGATGTTTTACCTCGATAATTTCGAAAATGAGGACTTTGAGCTAAAATACCATGGTGCCTTCAATTAATTAGATGGGCTTTCTCTGAGAGCTGAAGGTGCTAACTCTGGCAGGTGGCGGACTGTTCTCTCTTTCAGATGGCAGTTTGTTGCCCCAGTTTTCCAAATACCCTCATCTTATATACCCATAATGACATAATCAAATTCTTATAGCATTATTAGTTTCAGGTTGTGAACACCATCAGATTTAAATTCAATTGGCTTTCAATCGCTGTGTTTGTGTTTAAATTTTTTTGGCCGAATTCAACCTCATTGCCACAACATCAAAACAAGACTGCTGTTTTGCCTGCCACCTGTAAGGCATTTTTGAAACACTGGTTTCACTTTTTGAGGCGCTCTTTACTGGCAACTTCAGCTGCTGCTTACAGACGATCATTTTTGTTTTAAATTTCGAAGTACAAAGCACAAATCTCTTAAAGGAACCACACATTTTAGCTTCTGGCCTTCCACCTCACAATTATCCACCCAACTTTGTAACATTTGTAGCGGAAATGTTGTCTTAGATCTTTCTATTTGTCTGACAATCTCTGAGATGTAAACCTCAAGGCTCCAATGAGTAAAAAAGTTATTTCCAATCAGTAAACTGAAAACCTACAAATTATTTGATTGTCAGTCTGTTTCTCATTGAACTGAATTCCAATCTGGTTGAAACGAAGACAAGAAAACTTTATTATGTTACAGGAAAATCAAGCCAAATCAAACCAGCCTCACTGAAACTGGATTTGTTGTACAGATCAATATTTTCAGCTACTTTCCTGAACCATTTGAATCAATGTACATGGCACTTGCATTTAACTCTGCTTTCTGACCCCAAATGCTGAGTCTCTCCAGCAATTTCTGTGTTTGGGTTAAATATTCCTGGAAACTGCTGGACTACGTCTGCATCCCCTGAGATAACATTTTGATGCCACTTCATGATGCCACAATCACATATATCTACAGCGCAGAAGAAAGAGGCTTTCAGATGATCTATTCTGTGCTGTTAATAAAAAGAAAACAATCCAATTCTAATCCCTTTTTAGAGCAATTTACCCTCTGCATGGTTTGATTTTTTATGCTTTAATTGTTATGATTCTTCCACACTGTAGGGATCTATGATTCTATGATTCTCACTGAACAATTTAGTCTCAGGGCTGAACATTATTTATCGCATCTGGGAATTAACTTCTTGACTTAATTTGCTGCGTCATTTTGTTTTCAAGAATTCAAACTTAGTTGAACGACGTTGTAACCTTTGCATCCCCAACGTAATCTCAAAGGGTATAAATGGAACTTTTCAAGAAAGTATCATTTTGGGCTTTGATACAGAGAGATTGAGAACACAGGGAAGGGATAAATGAATTAATGCTGAAAATGCATCTTCTAATTCGACAGGTGGTGAAGGTACATTATGTGATTCTTGCTGTCATTGGTGTTCCTGGTAAGTGACTGGAATAACTAAAATTATGTGCAGTTGTGTATGAACTGCTCTGTGGATTTACTGTCTGATGCTTCATGCTGATATCGTAGTCACTGTTTTACAAATACTTGATCAATGATAGATTTTAATTTGGCTGTGTATGCTTGACATTTTCTGTGGTTTCGCAACTGATACTGAACTTCACAAGTTCCCTGAGTGATTAAGATTGCACGTGTAGTGGAATATTGTATTAACATGCCACAGAAAATAGGAAATCATTTCTGGAAATAATGCGAGGCAGAAAGAAAAAGATCATGTGAAGAATTGGTCAGTCAGCAGAGTTAAGTTAGCTCGTTCATTAGTCAGGGCAGTTTGACTCTTCAGAGTCAACATGTCCAGTTATTTTTTTTAAAACAGCATATAGGATTATGAAGGATCTTGAAATGGGAAGTGCTGAGAGGATATTCTCTTTAAGGCCGAGCCTCGGGCCAGACGGGACGGCCACAGAATTAAATAGCACCAATACAAGACTGCAGTGAAGTGGAATTTGTTTGTGGTTATTTCGTTCACATTCTCAAGCTGCTTGTGAGCCAGGGATATGTTTCTTGGCGGACAGACGGCTTTTGGAATAAATAATTTGTCACACATCACAGATCATGCTACGGGCCTAATAGGGGAAATAGGAACTGGACCATGTAAAAGCACATATTTTGGCGGAACGGATGCTATGGGCGAATCCTCTCTGTGTACCTAATCATTCGATGATGCTAAGATTAAAAATCTGCTTGTTGCCAGCAAATCTCCACTTCTACAGACAGCACGTTCAGAAGTTCATTTGTGAAGATTCTGGTGAACAAGCAGCTGAGTAAACAGCACCTACAACATACGGCAGGTAACTTGTTTTAAAATAGTGAAGCAAGCAATCTGTCACAACCGATGGCTTTTGAAAACAGTCCTTTTTCATGTCAGTCAAGTAGCAATGCTAAGAAAGACAATGTATGACCTGGGGAAATTTGTGAAGCCAGAGATTTAGATGTTCTGTGTCTTGGATACTCCGAAAGATGATCACTGTACATATTTGGGAGAATTTGGGGACCTGTTCCCTACTCTCCTCCTTCGTGTATGAAAAAAAAAGCTCAAAACGTGTCCAAACTCTCAGAGTTCGAAAGAATAATCAGACAGACTAGAAGCGATAACTTTATTTCTTTCACCACAAGTGTTGCCAGAGATATTGAGATTATTCAGCAAATATTGTGTTTCTTAGAGATTGCTTGCATCGGCAGCACTTTGACTTTGTTTCATTCGAATGCTTGGGTATAGAATTAAATGTTTTGACGCGTCTAAACTCAGAAATCAATGTATTCCCGATGTTTTGGGATTGGAGTTGAGATTTTTTGTTAAGAACAAGTGTCTCCCTCCCTATGACTGTCCTCTCCCTCCAAAATGCACACAAACAGTTTCTCTGCAAACATTTTGGATTTACTGTCTAATACAGAAGAGTATAAAACTAGGTGAGTAACTTACTGTTATTTTTTCCCTTCTCAACTTTACAGTGAATTTGCTAGGAATTGCGATCCTGTCTCGTGAGAATTGTGGCCTTTCTGCATGCACCACTCATTATCTCGTGGCCATGGCAACAGCAGATCTACTTGTCACTATCACAGAAGTCATATTGAGCCAAATCAGTAATTATTATTTCCAGTGGACTTTCCTAGACTTCACTCCTGTGTGCAGTTTTATTGCTGTGCTCATATCTACTTCTACAGACTGTTCTGTCTGGTTCACTGTCACATTCACCTTTGATCGCTGTGTCACCATTTGTTGCCAGCAGATGAAAACGAAATATTGCACCAGGAAAACGGCTGCTGTGGTTCCAGCATCAACCTGCATTCTACTCCGTTTGAAAAACATCCCTTTCTACTTTATATATGAACCTTGGCTAATAATCGATAATGTAGCCTGGTTCTGTTCTGCCAAGCCCAGTTATTATACTGAATCTGGATGGGTGGGCTTTGATTGGTTTGATAAGGTTTTAAATCCTCTGCTTCCATTCACTTTAATTCTATTGATTAACACTCTGACGGTCAGACATATCTTACAAGCCAGTAGAATCCGTAAGGGACTGAGAGGTCAGAGAAAGGGAGAGAATCGCAATGACCCAGAGCTGGAGAGCAGAAGGAAGTCTATGATTTTACTTTTTAGCATATCTGGCACTTTTATCACCCTCTGGTCTGTGTACGTGATAGAAGTCATATATTATAACATTACAGGAAAAGATCCCTGTGATTACACAGTGTCTGAAATTACCTTTCAACAAGTCGGATGCATGCTGCTGGATTTAAGTTGCTGTACAAATACGTTTATTTATGTGGTGACCCAGTCTAAATTCAGAGAGCAGATCAGAAGCATGGTGAAATTTCCTCTCGTAATCGTTATTCAAATAATGACAAAACACAGGAACTGAAGCCTGTCGAATGGTAAACTATCAGCGAAGTCGCCCAAGTGATTTGACTGCCACTTCCCCCAACGAGGGTTCTCTCCTCCTGGCTGACAGATCCCTCAGCCATTCATGTCAAAAAGTCAAAATGCATTCGCGATCCCAATTAAAGTGAAATAGGTAGAGAAACGCAGCTGTATTTTTTTAATTCGTTCCTGGGTTGCGGGCATTGCTGGCTAGGCCAGCATTTATTACCCATATCTAACTGACCAGAGGGCAGTAATGAGTCAACCACATTGCTTTGGATCTGGAGTTACATGTAGGCCAGACCAGGTAAGGATGGCAGTTTCCTTCCCTAAAGGACTTTAGTGAACCATATGGATTTTTTCCTCCAACCAACAATGGATTGATGGTCATCATTAGACTCTTAATTCCAGATATTTATTGATTTCAAATTCCACCAGCTGTCGTGGCTGGATTTGAGTCCAGGTCCAACAGAACATTACGTGGGTCTCTGAATGAGTAGTCCAACAATAATGCCACTCGGCCATTGCCTAGAGCCTCTGCACTGCAGTAGCAGCGGTGGAGAGAAAGTACACATTTAAATGTGCCTCCCAGTGAATCAATTCAGTCAAACTTTAAATAAATATGTTGCCACGAATGCAAAGTTCTGACATTGTGACAAAATCTCTATTGAGTGCGTATTCTTTTTGAGTGCATGTTTTCGACCTGACAGCTGCCTTTTCCAACGGACATAATACAACATTGTTTCAAGTTCTTACCCGTTGCTGAGCGTTTTATGGAGCGCAACAAAATTTATCTCGGCTCACGTTGTTGCAGGGAGTCTATTCGGCCAGTTGGTGAACAGTCTTGCAGCTCATTGAAAAACCGTGCTGTTGCAATTTCTGTTACTACATCCCGATCTCTTTCTAGAACTGTGCATATGATAAAATTTGTGTTTGTGTTTAGGCCTGTCTGTATATGTTAGAATATGCTTGTGTGAATCTGTGATTATATGTGTGTGAGAGCGCATCTCTTTCTGTTTGTCTCTGTGTTTCTGTGCGTGTGTGTGTGTGTGTGTGTGTGTTTATGTGTGTACGTGTCTGAGTGTGTTTGGCTGAGTTTGTGTGCGAAAGTTTCGGTGTCTGTGTGCGTCGGGCCAGCTTTATTTATGAGTGTACATCTCGTGTACATTTAGTGCTTCCTTGTCTGTGTGTATGTGCCAGCGTTTGCAGTGACACTGCATCACAGTGGCTCTGTGCTTTTTTTAAGCATGCCTGTGTGTGTGTGTTCGCTTTTGTGTGTATGACTCAGTGTGTGCAAATGGCTGTATATATGTTTGTTTCTGTGTGTTAACTTATTCGTGTGTGTATCATATGGACATGCATGCTGCTCCATCTGCTTGTCTGCATATGTGCTTGTTCTGATGCACTTGAGTGCATGCCCATGCTTGTTTGCTAATGTAACTGTGTTTGTGTGTCTGCCAATGTTTGTCCATTCCTCACGGTGTATGGAAGTGGAAGGGAGCTGCCCAGGAAAACGACGATCGCTTTAAGATCATTTTAATTTGGGTTGTTTGAGTCGAGTAGTTGCAAGTTCACGGTGAAGAGGAGGAAGCTGGAGCCCACAGACTGGAAAATTTAAATCGATGGTAAAAGTGCCACGGTTCATCGTAGATGTATTTGTGAAGGGACTGGACAAGGAGAACAAAATGGATTCCAGGTGGGAGGAAATATTTCCCGCGTAGCAGAAGCAGGCAGAAGGAATGGATGCAATTCAGGAACTTTGCTCCCTCTCAACAACCCAGGATATGAATCCCACATTAAATATTGGGGAAGTGGAAATCCTCTGCCATTGCCATATTACTTTCACTGTTCATTAAAATTTACCCACGTATCGGTTCTGTCCCTCTTAGAATGTTAACTGTCCTATTGTACACTTCAAACAAAGTGATTGCTGTTCTTTTGATGTTTAAGTTCTCGCCATATGGTTTCGTTTGAGGAGACTTATATAATAAAATCTTTCCTTAATTCCTCAATAGACTTCATGATCCATATTGCGACATAGCTCCCTTCTCTGTCCAGCCTGAAGATCCTATGCCCTGGAGTATTGAGCAGGCCCTTTTAACCATTTATCAGTGATAGCATAGACATCATGCCTCGGTCTTTTAATTTGTGAGCTGAGCTCATCTGTCCCGTTTTACAGACTCCTTCCATTAAAATGAATGCTATCCAACCTCATCAAACTCCCAGTATGTTACAACTGTGCAGGACAGATCAGAGTTTTGAGCTCCAAGTTTTGAGTGTCAAAAGGATAGAGACTAGAACTCTGTGTCCATATACACCACCAACATTCAGGAGAGAAGTTACAGACAAAAGAGTTTTTTGCATGCAGGATGGCAGTTAACATTGTTCAGTTTTGAAAACTGCATTCCCATGTTTTGACATTTTTTGAAAAAAATGATTCAGAGTTTTGATCGTTGTGTAGATCTGTGACAGCATTTCCTTCAAAGTTCGAGATTTCATTCGGTCTGCTCCAGGAGCATGCTTTGACTGTCAAGTCTCACAGTTTTTTTTCTGTCTCGTTCTGCAAGGCTTCTCTTTCCAAAATGCGAGATTACACATGCACAGCTTCCCTTAACCATGCTGTCTGAAAAGTTCCAGTGCTGAGTAATTTGGTCCCATGAGCATTGCAACCCCTTTTCCGAACAAGTCCACATAATTCTTCACTCCATCTTCAGGAAAGAAAGGCAACAAGCAACGACTATTTTTATTAATACAAATTATGTTGGGTAGTATTCCGCTCATCAACTGAAGAATGAGACTTTTATTCAGCCTGTAGCTTCTGAAAGGTTAAGTGGACAGTGTTAAATAAGACAAACCACATTTAACAGCCTGAGTCAATGATACCAGTTGCTTATTCATGAACATATGGGACAGCTCAAAGGCTCTCTGCAGAGTCGCAAAGAATCACAACTTTTGTACACAAAGTATAGTTATGCACCCCATTCCAAATGGACAACCTATCTATCAGTCTGACTTTTCAATGTCGTATATAGCAACTGCCTGCTTAACGTGTATACCTGGCAGTCCAGGAACCTGAAAAAACTTCGAACAAAACACGACTTTACTGCATTGAAGCGGGATAAA
>NW_025973932.1:0-8776 GCF_021869965.1 Rhincodon typus
GAGGGGCAGGAAAGCTGAAGGGTCTAGGCCCAAAACGTCAGCCTTCCTGCTCCTCTGATGCTGCTTGGCCTGCTGTGTTCATCCAGCTTTACACCTTGTTGCCACAGGGTTTAGATGTTTGTTGCCATGGAATTTAAAATCCTTACCACAGATTTTTACTTTCTTGGAATTTCAGGGGCCCTGAAGTGGGGAAAATAGAAAAACCTATTTGAAGCTTTTAAGTTACCAAAACCCAATTTCTTTAATTGTATGCTTCATGATTATCCAAACTGTTAGGAGAGGAGTGGAGAATCTGGAAGATTTGTGCTGTGGCATGTAAAGAACAAGACTAATTAAATGGTGAAGCAAAGCCTTGTTAATGTTCCTATCATATCCATGACTGTTTATCTTGTTAAGTCCTGGAGTCTTCAGACTATATTCCTGAGTGAGAACACGTTTAAATGTTTCATCACATCCCATTAGTTATGTTTGCACATTTCTTAGAAAATGTTAGATTTTTTTCCCCAGTACTCATAGCACGTTTACATTTATGGGTGGAGTTTTCTGTCTCAGGCTCAGCACTTGTAATATTCCAGTAGACTAAAAATGTGTCCATCTTTGTAACACAAAGATAATCAAGGCCACAGTGCATTTAGCAATGCGTATAATGGTTCATTATAATATTTATAAAGAAGGAAGCTTGCTAGAATTATGTTTTCTCCTGTCAATATTAATTCTTATAGAACGTGAAATGAGAAATGGATGAATGGTATGGTTCTCCCCTGTCTGGGTCAATAGTTGCAAAGGACCGGGGACTACTGGTTACTAATCAGTTCCTTTGAGCTGGTGCTAGTTTGTTCATTCTTGCAATGCATTTTTCCAGAATTGGATTAAGAGATGTTAAAGGTGTCCTTTTCTTCTTGGCAAGCTTTTGCTCAACTTTTTCTATTTTTGCCAACCCCCGCCCCCGCAAACTCTTTTTAGTTGTCTCTTTTTTTAGATGTGGCTGCATAGCCTTTGTTAACATTCTGAAGTGACCGTTGGCTGTTGTGTGAGCTTTCGGCACTACTGACATGAAGGCTACGCAATGTCATTGCTGAGACACACTTGAGTAATACACCGAGTAGCAATCGGAAGTGCCATTTCTGCATGGTTTCCTACTTTCAATCTAATACTCCACGTGCTGCCCTCATTGATGTCAGTTGACTCAGAATACGGCAAGAATCAAACTTGGGATCCTGTTGGTCCAAATGACTCAACGACTTGCTTGATAAACTTCGAAACACGTTTGCATTTACCCACCTTTTTCAGGTTTACAAACTCCTCTCCCCAATGGTTCAGTTGGTAAAGTTGCTCACGTGAATGGTATGGATTGTGAAAGGCCTCAATTTGATATCTGAACTGTGGCTGGTTAGTCAAGATGTCTGTGATAGCCAATGCTGGAATTGGCCTCCACACCATGGGCTGGTAAACCAAAATTTTCACTCCTGGTCATTACCCATGACCTCTGTTGGTGATGTGAATACATGGTGTTGTATGAGCATTGGATTTGCTTGGCTATGTTGGCCCTTGTGGTTTTGTAAACTATCAACATTGCAAGGACAGTGATCACACCGTGATAACTTCAGCTAAGCCCTGATGCCTGCACAAATGTACAACAGCATGTGACAATACCTTTCAAGAAACTTGGCCAAGTGGACTTGGTTGAAGTCCAGTGTTCTATGTTATTGTAACCTATAGTCTCTTTTTCCTGCATACTGACAAATCACAGCTGCCGCCCTAGTGAAAGAGGTCTTCATCTACTTTTTCTCCTGACTTTAAAAAAAAACTACAAACTCATTTGTCCTGGCTCAATTTTGTGCTGCCAGAACGGTGGCTCGTTTGACGAACTCATTTGTGGATAATTCCCCTCATAAGAATGCTGAGTTCTATTTGCATTGAAATTTGAGATATAAGTAAATTAATGGGAACAATGATTTTAAATTCATTCAGGCTGATAATGAGTTCCCTGTGATTAGACTTTATTGAGCTGTTTGGGTACAGCAGATATTTGCCCACCTGTATTTTGAATTCTCAAACTGACCGCTGGTTATCATAATATTTTAGTGTTCTCCATATGTTGCTTGTAGTTTGCAAAGGATTCCTGCTGGTTTGACCACATTGTTCTCTAAGTGGTGGAATGGGGATGGAGGGTGAATAGAAGGCTAGTGACATTACATCAGTATTTGAACACAACTCCACTGGACGAACTAGCTTTTCATATGCACAACTCATTTTTAAGTTGCTTCATCACCGGAAGCACCCGCAACAGCTATGGGATGTTCACACAGCAGGGCAATGGTTCAGAAGCCACTCTGCTAGCCTGAAGATTTCAGTTCCCGCTACTATCTACATGAGCAAAGAAGAACACAATTGATTCTAACAGCAGGCACACTGCACATACTAAATTGGACATGGATTCAATAACAATGTTGAATAGTGCAGATGCTGAGTATCTGAAATAATGGCAGAAAGTGCCAAAACTAGCATTTTCTGTTTTATTATGATAACAATGCATCAGTTTGACTTTTAAACTTTACGTACATTCTCTTAGTATCAGTATGCAATTTTATATAGAACCAGATTAGAGAATTGGGTCTGTCAGGGTGGAGATTATAACCTGGAAGTCAGCCATCAAGTATATGAATTAAATAAATTTTAAAAATGTGGCTAATATTACTTGACCATTTTATTTCGAATTAGTGAAGACACGAGCAATTTAAACTGAAGAACAGCGCTAATAGCAACTCTTGGTACTGCACATTTGCCTCTGGTAACTGCAGCTCAGTTTTATGCAGGATGGCCAATTGAGCCATTGTAAGTTAGCTATAGGACTGTTGTGAATTGCAGAGCTTTTGAATTTACCTCTTCGCAATCTGTTCACAGATGCATGGACCCCTCCTTTCCTAAGAGAACTGGCTGCATATTTGTTCCTAACTCTGCAGATTTGAGTATAAAACAAGTTATGTTGTTTTATCATTTAAAAACAAAATAGCTGGAAATACTCCACAAGCCTAGCAGCATCTATGGAGGGAGAAACAGGTCACATTTCAGATTGAGCTTTGATCAGAATTCATATTGCTTCATTGTATGCTCACATTAACTTTATACTTATCTACAGTCGATTGCAGATTGGTAAGAATGCTAGCATCAATACAAATTTAAGAGACACAAAAACCACCCAGCAGTGCACACTGCTGGTGACAAGAAGCACTAGTTCACCTGTGTATTGTCGCTTTTGTCCCTTTATAATTGCAGCATGTTATACCTCCTGACCAAGATTGCAAGTTGCTTCAGTATTGACATCGATGAGGTGAGCCAAAATCATAAGCTAGTCAAGCTCGTGGCCCGCATGGAAATATGTAGGAAGTCACACCGATAATATCATTTAAATTCAAGGGGCAAGGGTTTCTGCACTTAAATCTGCATCCATTTGCTTACAAAGGGACAACATAAGTCATTACTGTACAGAGTCACCCATCATTATCCCAACTTGGAAACGAAGTCATCTTCATGGAATGGTTTAAATGATTTATTCACCTGTGTACGTGTAATACACAAATCAATGAAAAGACAAAACCAATATAACAGCATTTGGGATTCATCAATGGTGTCAGTGAATCTCATGCAATTCCTGGGCTGTTTCATATCCCTTTACAGATGGGAAGCTTAGATTTCAGTAGTAATAACTAACTTGTATGTTTTTCTGCCTTATTTGTTTGCAAAGTTCCCTCTTCTTGGCTGCCAAATATGCCCAGTGGCCCATATTAGATTCCACTTATTCACCACAAAGCTATCAAATTTTTTGCACTAACTCATTTCCATTATCTCTCTGCCCCTAAGTATTGTTGTACATAAACTATACTCCATCTTTAATGCCTTGATTTGTCAATCCAATATTTTATCATTGCTACGATAAAACCAGACTTCTGAGAATCAACATAAATGTAATTACTCATTCAGAGCAAATACCTTGAATTCCAACATGTTATTGCTACTAATTTTCTGTTTTTGCAAAGATTCTTCAACATTTTACAAGATTTACAAGGATGCTACCAGGACTCGAGAGTTTGAGTTATAAGGAGAGGTTGGATAGCCTGGGAGTTTTCTTCCTGGAGCACAGGAGGTTGAGAGGTGATCTTACAAAGATTAATAAAATCGTGAGGGGCATAGATGAGGTGAATGGCAAAGGTCTTTTTCCTAGGGTAGGGGTTCAAAACTAGACGGCATAGGTTTAAGGTGAGAGGGGAAAGACTTAAAAGGGAGCAGAGGGGTAACATTTTCACACAAATGGTGGTTCATATACAGAATAAACTGCTGGAGGAAGTGGATGCAGGTACAGTTACAACATTCCAAATTATATTTGGACAGGTACGTGGAAAGGTTTAGAGGGATATGGGCCAAACGCAGGCAAATAGTACTAGTTTAGTTTGCGAAACCTAGCCGGCACAGACAATTTGGATCAAAGGGTCTATGTCTGTGCTGTATGAATCAATGACTCTATTCATTAGGATTTTCTGAGCTTGGAACTACTCTATGTGCTAATTACAATAACATTATAATTTCTATCTCTGCATTCACAGTGAAAGAAGAGTAGCTAGTTTGCCTTGGAAAGCTAAGTGACGGGAGAAGCTTAGTAGAATGAATAGAACTAAGAAAACTTAAAAATTAATTTGGACAAATCTTCAGGTTAAAGTGGTGACCATCCTATGGTATTAGAAAATCAGTGAAGAAATTCCCAAGCATTTAGTCATAATTTTCTGAAGTGGGAAGGGAAGGAGGAAGGAATCGAGTAACTACAGACTTGCATGTTCGACATTGAGTGTGGAGATATTTCTGGAATTTGGCATCAGAGACTGAATGATGGAGCACTCAGTTGATCAGACAGTGGACATTAATTAGGGAAGAGCACATCATGTCTGACTAAGTTGAGTTAATCTTCTTTTGAGGTCATTGGCTTGATGGATAGAGAATTTGCTGTAGATGTTATGTGCCTGTGGTGCTTGCTTCAAAGAAATACCAAAGATAGCAAGAGCAATCTGTGAATGTTTCCTTCAGTATGCTGCCACAAAAGGTGCTTGCAGCAATGGAAACAGGGTTATAACTTCATAGCCCCAATATTTACAATCTCTTGTGCCTGTTAATGAGTCTCCATGCCCAGGATAAAGTCTTGCAAAATTATAGTGGTACCTGAAAAGTTTTAGACACGGTTAGGTTTTGCCTAAGAAAATCATATGGTGCAGCAGCCGGAAAGTTATTTTTGTCATAATTGCAATTTGTATCCATGGCAGATTAATTGGGTGAGTCCAGAGACGGGGCATTTTGAAATGTTCCTTGCTAGAAAAGATTGGTTAATTCCTCCAGGGATTGTGGGTTAAATAATTAACCTACAAGAAACTTTAAACCCAGTTTGCACTATATACTAGCTGATCCTCAGTCAGCATCTGCAACCTCAGTGTATAACACTCCTATTTATTTCCCACCACCACTTGTTCAGACTGGAGATCTGTAATAAGAGGGAACCTGATTTTACACTTAATGCCAACTGGGGACTGTAGAATTGTTGGACCTCCTGGAGCTGGTTTACTTAGATGCTGTCAAAGTTGGTGAAACCATTTGCGTACAATGGTGCTTTATAAATATGAAACTGTCTTAATTAACATCAAGGCCATCATCTGATGAGCACAATCAGAGGTGCCATGCTTAACTCCTAACTTTGAAAGTACAAAATACACCAGTTCCTTTGAGGTGTATTTGGAGCTTTTATGTAAACTTTATTGTTCAGTGAAACTATTTTCACCAGATGTCTAATTTTCTGCTGTTACTGAAAAAGGAAAAAGCACAGAATTTGGGTGTTACCAAAAGATAAACCACTTACTGGCATTGTGACCCAACTCATTCTGAACACAAAGTTAAGTTTGTTACAGAGGTCTGATTCATTCTGTGGGTTCTCCGAACCTGCTGTGTTTTTTTTTTAAGCTTTTCTACAAGTGGGAATTTGCAGCTGCCTGAGATTTCCCTGGAGTGGAATGGTGAGCAGTGGCACTGTTTTGGCACTTTTCTTCTTCAAACCTATTGGGTATATCTAATTAACTATATTTGTGAACCTCCACCTGCACAGTGGCCTACTGTCAGAATCTTGCATAATGTGGGGTTTGGTTTCTCTGCTGCTTTAAGAGCTCCAGCAGACATGTAAAATTGGGGCAGGTGTTAATCATTCAGCCCTTTGAGCCTGCTCCACCATTTAATATGATTGTGAATAATCTTCTGCACTTTCCTGACTGCTCCACGTATTCCTCCAGTCCCTGAGAGATCAAAAATCAATCTTCATGTCCCAAAAGCTCTTGCAGGAAATTCTGAAGATTCTTAACTTTCTGAATGAAGAAATTGCATCTCCTCATACTTCTTTAGGGAAGGCAATGGCCTAGTGGTATTATCGCCAGACTGTTAATCCACATACCCAAGTAATGTCATGAGGACCTGCTTTAAATCCTGTTATGACATGGTGGTTTTGAATTCAATAAAAATCTTAAGAGTCTGTTGTCGATTGTTGGAAAAACCCATCTGGTTTGTTAATGCCATTTTAGAAAAGGAAACTGCCATCCTTACCTGGACTGGCCTACATGTGACTCCAGACCAATAGCAATGTTGTTGACTCTTAAATTCCCTTTGGACAGGTGTGGATGGGCAATAAATGCTGGCTTGGTCAGCAACACCCACATCTCCAAATGACTGTAAGAGTCCTAAATGATTAACCCTGTATCCTGAGACTATGCACGTGTTCTAGATTTCCCAGTCAAATGGAACACACTATCAGTATCTACCCAGTCAAGTCCCTCAAAAAACCTCTCATTTTTCTAATGAGTGTTCGTGAAATTTGCTCAGTTTCTCATTATAGGAAGACCTCATTGTTCCATGAATCAAAATAACGAACCTTCACTGGACTACCGCCCATACAAATTAATTCTCCCTTAGATATGGAAACCAAAACTGTGCTCTGAACTCCAGGTGTCATCTCAGCAAACTCCTATACAATTGTATCAGAGATAGTAGGAACTGCAGATGCTGGGAAATCCGAGATAACAAGGTGTAGAGCTGGATGAACACACCAGGCCAAGCAGCAGCATAGGAGCAGAAAGGCTGACGTTTCGGGCCTGGACCCTTCATCAGAAATGGGGGAGGGGAAGGGGGTTCTGAAATAAATAGGGAGAGAGGGGGAGGCGGATAGAAGATGGATAGAGAAGATAGGTGGAGAGGAAACAGACAGGTCAAAGAGGCGGGGATGGAGCCAGTAAAGGTGAGTGTAGGTGGGGAGGTAGGGAGGAGATAGGTCAGTCCAGGGAGGACGGACAGGTCAAGGGGGCGGGATGAGGTTAGTAGGTAGGAAATGGGGGTGCGGCTTGAGGTGGGAGGCGGGGATAGGTGGGAGGAAGAACAGGTTAGGGAGGCGGGGACGAGCTGGGCTGGTTTTGGGATGCGGTAGGGGGAGGGGAGATTTTGAAGCTTGTGAAATCCACATTGATACCATTGGGCTGCAGGGTTCCCAAGCGGAATATGAGTTGCTGTTCCTGCAACCTTCGGGTGGCATCGTTGTGGCACTGCAGGAGGCCCAGGATGGACATGTCATCTGAGGAATGGGAGGGGGAGTTGAAATGGTTCGCGACTGGGAGGCGCAGTTGTTTATTGCGAACCGAGCGTAGGTGTTCTGCAAAGCGGTCCCCAAGCCTCCGCTTGGTTTCCCCGATGTAGAGGAGGCCATAACGGGTACAGCGGATGCAGTATACCACATTAGCAGATGTGCAGGTGAACATCTACTTGATGTGGAAAGTCTTCTTGGGGCCTGGGGTGGGGGTGAGGGTGAGGGAGGAGGTGTGGGGGCAGGTGTAGCACTTCCTGCGGTTGCAGGGAAAAGTGCCGGGTGTGGTGGGGCTGGAGGGGAGTGTGGAGCGGACAAGGGAGTCATGGAGAGAGAGTGGTCCCTCTGGAAAGCAGATAAGAGTGGGGAGGGAAAAATGTCTTTGGTGGTGGAGTCGGATTGCAGATGGCGGAAGTGTCAGAGGATGATGCGTTGGATCGGGAAGTTGGTGGGGTGATACGTGAGGATGAGGGGGATTCTGTTTTGCTTGTTATTGCGGGGACGGGGTATGAGGGATGAGTCGCGGGAAAGGCGGGAGACGCGGTCGAGGGCGTTCTTGACCACTGAGGGGGGGTATTTGCGGTCCTTGAAAAACGAGGACATCTGAGATGTACGGGAGTGGAATGCCTCATCCTAGGAGCAGATGTGGCGGAGGCGAAGGAATTGGGAATAGGGGATGGCATTTTTGCAGGAAGGTGGGTGGGAGGAGGTGAACAATCCCTCTTCCGTACCTACACTGGCCCTAAACTCCATCTCTTCCTCCGTTACATTGATGACTATCGGCGCCGCTTCGTGCTCCCACGAGGAGCTCGAACAGTTCATCCACTTCACCAACACCTTCCACCCCAACCTGAAGTTCACATGGACGATCTCTAACACCTCTCTCATCTTCCTGGACCTCTCTGTCTCCATCTCGGGCAACCACCTAGAATCCGATATCCATTTCAAGCCCACCGACTCCCACAGCTACCGAGAATACACCTCCTCCCACCCACCTTCCTGCAAAAATGCCATCCCCTATTCCTTAGCCTCCGTCGCATCTGCTCCCAGGATGAGGCATTCCACTCCCGTATATCTCAGATATCCTCGTTTTTCAAGGACCGCAACTTCAACTCCCCCTGC
>NW_025973933.1:0-8326 GCF_021869965.1 Rhincodon typus
CCTGGGGGTGGGGTGACAGGCGGCGGCCTCCACGCTCACTGGATGTCGTCCTCATTAGCGAAGATGATGATCCCTCGGGCGTTGGGCGTCTCCATCAGCCGGTGGACGATTTTCTCAAACTCTCCTGGTTTGGGCTCCCGGGGGATTTTCAGAGACTGGGCGATACAGACCCCACCTGAGGGGGTGGGGGTGGGGGTGGGGGTGGGTGGGGAGGTGTGGGGGGGGGGGGGGAGGGGTGGCCGAGGAGGCAGGGGGGGGGGGGGGGTAGTTGGGTGGGGGGGAAGAAGAAAGAAAAACGCAGTTAAAAAAATAAACGTTGTCTTCAGCCCTGTGCGGGCAGCGGCGGCCATCTTGAATCCAACTGAGGGGCTACTTTACAGAGGCTTCCGAGCGCCAACTAGGCCTCAGGACACAGAACAAACCCTCCTCAAGGCCTCATGTCAATGCAATAACTCCAAGGGCGCCTTTTAATCATAAAATCAAAGTGGGATTCGAACGCACAGTTAGGAGTTGACGGCTAGGAACTTACCAGCCTCCCTGGAGATCTGGGAGAAGGCCTCGACGCCGCTCTCGCCGTAGTTGCCCTCCGAGGCGATGGTCGAGACGTAGTTCCAGCCCAGAGCTTTGACGATGTCCACCATGGCCTGGGCCTGGTAGGAGTCAGGGGGCACCACCCGGGAGAAGTAGTCGTACCTGTTGTTGTCACTGAGCTCGGGGGCAGTCGAGGCGTAACTAATCTGAGGGATCTGCGACGGAGAGGGAGAGGGAGTCACCCTCCACAGCGAGCTGAGGGAATCTCGGAGGGTCGGTGCCGAGGGGAGCAGGCGCTGTTGGAGGGTCGGCACCGAGGGAGCGGGGCACTGTCGGAGGGTCGGCACCGAGGGCGCGGGCGCTGTCGGAGGGTGAGGCAGTGGGCACTGTCGGAGGGTCGTCGCCGAGGGAGCAGGCGCTGTCGGAGGGTCGTCGCCGAGGGAGCAGGCGCTGTCGGAGGGTCGGCGCTGAGGGAGCGGGCACTGTCGGAGGGTCAGCACTAAGGTAGCGGGCGCTGTTGGAGGGTCAGCGATGAGGTAGCAGGCACTGTTGGACGGTCAGCGCTGAGGGAGCGGGCACTGTCGGAGGGTCAGTGATGAGGTAGCAGGCACTGTCGGAGGGTCGGCGCTCTCTCCCCACCTTGGGCCCTCCCTAAGGGTCTGGGTTAGAGTTAGGGTTCAGAGTTATTGGGTTAGGGTAGGCATTGGGATTTAGTAGGGGTCGGAGGTCGCTTCACTGCAAAGAGCCAGAGGATAGGATAGGTTTAGGGTTATGGTTAGGGTTAGGGTTAGAGTTAGGGTGAGAGGGTGAGGGTTGGGGCTGGGATTAGGGTCTAGGGTTAGGGTGAAAGGGTGAAGGTTGGGTTTGGGGTTAGGGTTAGGGTAACTGGGTCAGGGTGAGGGTTGGAATTGGGATTAGGGTTAGGGTGAGGGTTGGGGTGAGGGTTAGAGTTAGGGTCAGGGGTAGAGTTAGGGTCGGGGTTAGTGTCAGGTTAGGATTAGGGTTCGGGTTAGGGTGAGCGTCGGGGTCAGGGTTAGGGTTAGGATCGGGGTTAGAGTTAGGGTCGGGGTTAGAGTTAGGGTTGGGATTAGGGTCGGTGTTAGGGTTAGGGTCGAGGTCAGAGTTAGGGTCGGGGTCAGGGTCAGGGTCAGGGTTAGGGTTAGGGTTAGGATTGGGGTTTAGGGTCAGGGTGAGGGTTACCGTTGGGGTCGAGGGTTAGGGTCAGGGTTTAGGGGTCAGGGGTCACTTTACCGCAAAGAGCCGGAGGATGTTGGCGACCATGATGGAGACGGAACTGGCCGACGCCCCGATGACCCCAATGACCCTCTCCGGTTTGGGAATGATGGGCGGCTCACCATTGGAGCACCGGATATCGGAGGTGTCCTTCTGGATGAGGGCCTGCACAAAGGTCAGTGACTGTTCGAGAGCGTAGATGTCCCGGGAGCAGGTGTCCAGGATGCGGGCCCCCAGGGTAATGTTGGGCAGGATCTCGGGGTCACTATTAATCTGGTCCAGGGCATACAACATGGCTTCCATCCTGTGAACACCCTTCTCTTTCTTAATGTCTCCGCACGGGATCCCGGCCGGACCTTTTCCGTGGACGGGGAACAGCCCCCCCAGGGTGATGTCGCCCTCGATCCTGATGGAGTGCGGCTGGCTCCCCTGGTGGGCACCGCTGGGCACTGGGCTCCACAGCGTCCCCAACGTCAAAAAGGCCAACAGCGACCAAAAGCTCCCACGGCCCATGGTCCTCTGGCGGCTCTTTGCTGAGGTACCAGCCCAGGGTTGGGCTGTGAAACACGCCTGGAAAGTCACAAGCAGACAAGAGAGAGAGAGGTCAGTGCTGCCTGCTGCAGTTCAATAGCACCTCCACCCCCATGCTCACCCCAGTTCAGCTGTTAGGCATGTGGTGCCCCTCCACCCCCACCCTGTGGACGTAACCCTCACACTCACACTCTCTTTCACACTCACACACACACTCACCTAAACATATATACACTCAAACACACACTCTCTCACACACACAGGTACACACACTCACACACTCTCTCTCTCTCACATATACACACTCACACACTCTCTCTCTCACATACACACTCTCTCTCACACACACACACATACATATTCACACTCACACACACACACACACACACTCTCACACACACTCTCTCACACACACACACACACACTCTCTCACACACATGCACACACTCACTAACACATATATACACGCAAACACACACACACACTCTCACACACATACATACACTCTCTCTTACACAGACAGGCTCACACACACTCTCACTCACACACACACACACTCTCTCTCTCACACACACACTCTCTCTCTACACACACACACACTCTCTCTCTCACACACACATGCTCTCTCTCACATACTCTCACACTCTCTCACACACAGACTCTCTCTCACACACACACACTCTCTCTCTCACACACCCACTCTCTCTCTCACACGCACACACTCTCTCTCACACGCACACACTCTCTCTCTCACACACCCACTCTCTCACACGCACACTCTCTCTCTCACACGCACACTCTCTCTCACACACACACACATACAGCCACACACTCTCTCACACACACATACACCCACACTCTCACACACACATGTATGCACTTGCACACTCTCTCACACACTCAGACATACACACTCTCTTGCTCTCACAATCCCTCACTCACATATACTCACTTACACATACTATGTCATTCTCACACTCACACATACCCACACACACATACCCACACACACTACACACACATACACTCACACATACCTGTACACTGTCTCACATACACACTCTCTCATTCTCATAGTCTGTCACTCATACACTCTCTCTCACACACACACGTTCACACACACATACCCACACAAACACACTCACATGCATATAACACACACGCACAACAATCACAACAGCACACACATATACAACACACACGCTCACCCACAGGCACAACAGACAAGACAGAGCACACATACAGCTAGAACATAAAGAAAATACACAGAACAAGAGCACACATACAGCACACATCTCGGAGTTTCCCCTTTATTAGCTATGGTGCAATCCTACATACAACACACACACATAGCATACAACACACTCTCTCACACACACACAATTCACATATAACACACAGACAGCATACACCATGAACATGCACACACGCAACAGACACATACATATACACAGCTTCCACCACTTATGCACGCACACACACAGACACACACACACAAAACAAATAACAGGCAGAAAATGTACAGATGCACAACACACTCAACAGACACACACAAAACAGACAGCACACAAACACAGAGACAACAGACAACACACATAACACACGCAAAAACAGTCAAACACACAGACAACACATATACAGCATACACCACAAACATAACACACATAGACAACAGTCAGACAACGCACTCACAACACAACTACGCACAGCCATAACAGAGAGACCTACAGCGCACACACTAACACACACACAGAGCATGCACCGCACTCTCTGTGGGTCTCCTCTGTCTCACACTGAGCCTGATGGTATTCCCAGATACAATCCCTTTTCCTTAGGATCCGGGCCGTCGGGGACACTAGACCCAAGGCTCGGAAACTCCCCACTCACACCCCCAACCCCCACGCATGCCCCCACAAAGCAGCTGACTCACCCAGGAGCCCTGGCACTGCTGGACAGTGGGCACAGCACAGTTCCACTCCCGCTGACTCCCTCAGTCCCAGACACCCAGCGTCTCGCTGTTTCCCCGTGCCAAGTCTGCCCCCGGGGGGAAAATCAGACCCTGGCTAGTGAGGGGGTACCCCATCCAGGTCTGGAAAGCAGGGAGGAAGGGGGTTTGGGGAAGAGGGTATGTCTGGGGCAGGGGTCAGAGATACCTCACTGACACCTTCCAGATATTCTGGGAGGAGAGGTGGGGGTGGGGGGTAGGGAAGGGGGTGGGAGAGTGCGAGGAGAGAATGCAGGGGCAATGAGAAAGAGAGGGGGGTGAAGAGGGAGAGAGAGGGAGCGAGATAGGGAGAGAGAAGGGATAGAGAGCATGTGATATAGAGAGAGAAAGAGAGGGGATAGAGAGAGTGTGTGATAGAGAGAGGGGATGGAGAGAGTGTGCTCGATATAGAGAGAGAAAGAGAGGGGATGGAGAGAGTGTGTGATAGAGAGAGGGGATGGAGAGTGTGATACAGAGGGGAAAAGTGAGGGGATTGAGAGATTGTGTGACAGAGACAAAGATAGGGGATAGAGAGACTTTTGATATGTATAGAGAGAGAGGGATGGAGGGAATGTATGTGTTATAGGAAGAAAGGGGGAGAGAGACGGGGAGACTGTGGAAGAGAGTGGGGGGAGAGAGAGAGAGACAGAGCGAGACAGGGAGAATGAGGGAACAAGATAAGGAGAGAAATGTATGGGAGAGACGGAGGCAGAAAGCAAGAGAGGAATGAGGGAGGCTGGGGAGCGAGAGAGAGAGAGATGGGAGAGCGACCCAAAGGAGGGAGTGAGAGAGGCGGGGGGGAGAGAGAGACAGATAAAAGAAGGGAAAGAGGGATATTGAGGAGAGAGGTGGAGAGAAGGTGAGGGAAGAGAGAGAGAAAGAAAGGTGGTTGCAAGGGACAGAGAGGAGAGAGAGAGGGAGGAAGGAAAGAGAAACAGATGGTGAGAGACAGAGGGAGGGAAGAGAGGATGCTATAAATATAAGTACTGAGAGGGAGCGATAACGAGACTGTCCAACCGAGAGGTAATATAGAATAAATATATTTAAAATATGTAAAACTGAGACAGGGAAACAGGGAGAGAGAGAGGGAGAAAATGAGAGAGAGATAGAGACAGACAGAGAGATGGAGAGAGAGAGAGAGAGAATGAGCTGAATACAACAGAGTGTGAGAATGAGACAGACAGAGGGATAGAGTGACAGAGGGATAAAGAGATTTAGAGGGAGGGATGGAGAGGGGGAGAGAGAGAGAATGGGCTGAATACAAGAGAGTGTGAGAATGAGTCAGAACAGAGGGATAGGGTGACAGGGGGATAAAGAGATTTAGAGGGAGGGATGGAAAGGGAGAGAGAGAGAGATGGAGAGAGAGAATCCTTTCAGCTTGTATTCGGTAGAAATGTGAAGGAAACTTTGCTGTACGAGCTGGGAATGTTTCTGAGATGAAGCTGGAACCTGAGAGACAGCTGGTCGTCCTGTGAGAGATGATGTGACGGAGAGAGAGAGAGAGAGTGTTAAATCCTTTAAAAGCCTGGCTGGATGTGTGGGGCTACAAGGCTGGATTAAAATTGTTCCGGGAGAGAGCTGGCTTTCACACTGTCCAGTTGGTAAACCTGTGAGAATCCAGTCTCGTTACCTCAGGGCAGGCGGGTATGGGGATAGGGAGGTCTTTCCATGGCTCCGAGGGTCCTGCTCTCTCTCTCTCTCTCGTGTGGAAGTGTCATGGTTCCTGAGCCAACAGCAAGCTCTGCCCTTCTGCCACCATTGTCCCCACACCCCCCCACCCCACCCCCCAACTCCAGCCTTGGCAGCTCCGTCCCTCAGGACAGAAAGCCATTGAGAGCCTGCGGGTGTCAGAGTGACTGCAGAGCGACCCAGAGTGACCACAGCTCTCCCAGAGTGAACACAGCTCTCTCAAAGTGACCGCAGCTCTCTCAGAGTGACCACAGATCTCCCAGAGTGACTGAGAGTGACCACAGCTCTCTCAGAGTGACCCAGAGTGACCACAGCTCTCCCAGAGTGACCACAGATCTCCTAGAGTGACCACAGCTCTCTCAGAGTGACCACAGCTCTCCCAGAGTGACCCAGAGTGACCACAGCTCTCCCAGAATGACCCAAAGTGACCACAGCTCTCTGAGTGACCACAGCTCTCCCAGAGTGACCCAGAGTGACCGCAGCTCTCTCAGAGTGACCCAGAGTGACCCCAGCTCTCCCAGAGTGATCCCGAGTGACCACAGCTCTCCCAGAGTGACCACAGTGCTCTCAGAGTGACCCAGAGTGACCACAGCTCTCTGAGTGACCCAGAGTGACTGCAGCTCTCCCAGAGTGACCACAGCTCTCCCAGAGTGACTGCAGCTCTCCCAGAGTGACCACAAATCTCCCAGAGTGGCCACAGCACTCTGAGTGACCCAGAGTGACCCCAGCTCTCTCAGAGTGACCACAGCTCTCTCAGAGTGACTGCAGCTCTCCCAGAGTGACCCAGAGTGACCACAGAGCTCCAAGAGTGACCCCAGCACTCTCAGAGTGACCCAGAGTGACCCCAGCTCTCAGAGTGACCCCAGCTCTCTCAGAGTGACCCAGAGTGACCACGGCTCTCCCAGAGTGATCCCGAGTGACCACAGCTCTCTCAGAGTGACCCAGAGTGACCACAGCTCTCTCAGAGTGACCACAGCTCTCAAAATGACCCAGAGTGACCACAGCTCCCCCAGAGTGACAGCGGCTCTTTCAGAACGATCATGAGAGAACCACTTTTTTTTTCCCTGGGATTGACCCCTGCACCCTGGGATTGACCCCTGCACCCTGGGATTGACCCCTGCACTCTGGGATTGAGCCCGGCACCCTCAGATTGACCCTGCACTCTGGGATTGAGCCCTGCACCCTGGGATTGAGCCCTGCACCCTGGGATTGACTGAGCAGACAGTCCCAGTGTGGAGAAGTGTGAGGTGATGCACTTTGATTGGAAGAACATTGAAAGACAACATCCCACCTATCCCCTCCTCCCACCTCAAGCCGCACCTCCATCTCCTACCGACCAACCTCATCCCGCCCCCTTGACCTGTCCGTCCTCCCTGGACTGACCTATCCCCTTCCTAACTCCCTACCTACACTCACCTTTCCTGGCCCCATCCCCGGCTCTTCGACCTATTTGTTTCTTCTCCACCTATCCTCTCCTCTATCCCTCTTCTATCCGCCTCCCACTCTCTCCCTATTTATTTCAAAACCCCCTTCCCCTCCCCCTTTTCTGATGAAGGGTCGAGGCCCGAAACGTCAGCCTCTCTGCTCCTATGATGCTGCTTGGCCTGCTGTGTTCATCCAGCCCTGCACCTTGTTGTCTCGGATTCTCCAGCATCTGCAGTTCCTACTATCTTTGATACAATAGGGGCCAACAGGAGCAGTGGGAGCTGGGTGTAGATGTGCACAGATCACTGAAGGTGAAAGGACAGGCAGAGAGAGCAGGAAATAAAGCAGACAGTGCCCTCGGCTTTACAAACAGGAGCATAGAGTGAGAAGGTGACGTCAAACTTGTACACTTGTTAGATCTCAGCTGGAGTGTTGTGGGCCCCACGTTATTGAAATGCACCCGAAAGAAAGAGAGAGAGGGAGAGAAGGAGATGGAGAGAGGGAGGGAGACAGAGACAGAGATGGGGAGAGAGAGAGAGACGGGGGGAGACAGAGACGGAGATGGAGAGAGAGGGAGACAAAGATGGAGATGGAGAGAGAGGGAGACAGAGACGGAGGTGGGGAGAGAGAGGGGAGAGGGAGAGACAGACAGAGAGGGAGAAAGAGGGAGAGAGTGATGGAGATGGAGAAAGAGGGAGACAGAGAGCAACTGAGAGTGAGACAGAGAGGGAGAGAGAGGGAGACGGAGAGGGAGAACGAGGGAGAGAGTGCAGTAGCGATTCACAAGAACAGTTCCGGGGGGATGAAAAACGTCAGCGATGAGGAGAGAATTGAAGACGTTTGGGGACTGTTCTCCCTCAGACAGAAGGCGGCTGAGAGAGGGAGATCTGATAGAGGTTTTCAAAACCACCAGCTGGGAGTGGGTGGGGGTAG
>NW_025973933.1:8426-8775 GCF_021869965.1 Rhincodon typus
AGGAGATATGGCACTGGATGGGGCACTGGGGATAGAATCGGGGCAGAGACGATGAACAGAATGGACTGCATCGGTGCCGTCACAGCTCCGTGATGCCGTGCAGCTGACTCGATTCGCTCGGGAGCGTGGGGGAGCTATTTGGACAGGGTGGGCGGCGCAGCCATGCAATCTAGGTTAATGAGGTTTATAAAAAGATGGAACAACGGTGAGAGGGAACCTGCGTTTAATTAAATTGGGGTTGGCAGAGGGGGGAGGGAAAGGACGTCCCCGTCAGGGTCCAACCGAGAGAAGCGAGCCATTTATCGGTCGCGGGATGTGCTGGGAATGAGGTCCAGGATGCGGAGTGAGA
>NW_025973934.1:0-8775 GCF_021869965.1 Rhincodon typus
TCATCTGAAGAAGGGTCTAGGCCCGAAACGTCAGCCTTCCTGCTCCTATGATGCTGCTTGGCCTGCTGTGTTCATCCAGCTCTGCACCTTGTTGCCTCGGATTCTCCAGCATCTGCAGTTCCTACTATCTCTCAAAATGTCTGATGTTGGTTGTGGTTCTGTGATCAAGCCGCACTTGCTAAGCAATCCCGAGTGTGATGCTAGCTAAGTGAACAACCAGTTTAAGATAATCAGTCAAAATTGGGGCTTATTTTTGCTAGAAGTAACATATATATTCATGTGCAGTGATCTGTTCTGAACAAACAAAATAATAGGATCAAACCTTGCACTTTCTTTGAATCATCTGGGAAGCCTACAGTTCCCTATTGTTTGCTCCAGGACAACCAGAATTGACTTGCAAATCAATTAAGCCCTGTGGTTTAAGTTGTTGTAGCTGTTTGAAATTTGGCATCCTAGTGTTTGTCTTGCTGAGTGCAGAATGGAAAGCTTAGGTAACTTCTCCATTTTCTATCAATAATATTCAAAAAAGTTATCTTCTGGTACAAAAAGGAACACTTACAACAGGATAGTGTATCAACAGAAGTTTTTAAATATAGATTCTGAGGTTCCTCAGCGATTCATTGGGTTAATGTGGTGAGGAACCTTAAAGAAACATAAATGTGGAATGAATTGTGGCATGGACGGAAGCCTTTAAGCCCATCGTGTCCATGCTGGCTGAGAAGGATCTAGCGGAAGAAGCATGTTGCTCTTGATGACCTGCAAAATGGTCTAGCAAGCTACTAGGTTGGATCCAATTGCTACCATCTCTTAAAACAAGAAGCAAGACTGGGTGGGCCACTCAACATCAAACTAGGCACCTGAGACAAAATCATGACCTCAGCCCCATTGACCCAGTAGATTTCTCCATGGTAACATCAGGTTGTTTGAGCCAAATTTGGGTAAGCTGCCCCATAAACGAGTCAAGCAACAGCCTGACATGCTGACACGTATGGAATCATGTCTTGCAGACACTGTCCCAGACACCACCATTACTGTCCCTCGATGTGTTCTGCCCCACAGTTAGGTGAGACCCATCAAATGTGGCAGCACAGAGCTGTAAAGTCAGTTGCCCTGGGAATCTTGACATTAACTTTGGACCCCATTGAATCATGTCAGATATGGATAAGGAAATCTGCTGAATCCAACCTATACATCACCCTCAGCTGTTGAATCAGTACTCCTCCATGTTTAACACCACTTGAAGAAGCAATGAAGGCTGCAAGGCCACAGAATGTATTTCTGGGTATACTCTCAATAGACAATAACAGGTCAGTAGCACCACCGTTGACAGAATTGGCCAGGTCCTAAAGAGCATAGTTGCCAGACTAATCTGAGGCAGGTAGAGCCAAGGCCAACAAGAGAGGAAAACCTGCTTGAACATATCCTCACCAATCAACTTATCACAAATGTATCTGTCCAGAACAGAATTGATACAAGTGAACTCCATACAGTCATTGCGGACACAAAGCCCCATCAATTTGAGGATACCCTCCATCATGGTGTGTAGTATTACTACTGTGCTAAGTGTGATAAATTTCAATCAGATGAGGTATCCATGAGGCACTATGGACCAAGAGCAGCAACAAAATTTCAACCACAATCTGTAATCTCACAGCCAGCATAATCCCCACTCTACCATGAGCAAGCTGGGGGATCAACCCAGGTTTGATGAAGAGTGCAGGATGGTATGTCGGGTGCTGCATCAGGTTGTTGAGGGGTCAAACTGCTGGTGGTGACTTGCATGCCAAACAGCAGAAGAAGCATGCAGTAGACAAGGCTAAGTGATTATACAACCAATCAAACAAATCTAAGCTCTGAAATTCTATGAATAATGGTGAACAATAAGACAACTCACTAGTACGAAAGACAAGACTGAAATATTTGCATGTGCCTTCAGCAAGAAGTGCTGAATGCATATGCCATCTCAGCCTCCTCAGGTTCCCAGCATCACAAATGTCTGTCTTTAGTCAAGTCAGTTCTCTCCACTTGATATCAAGAATTGGCTGAAGGTACACTGTGAAGACTACAGAAACTGACAAAATTATATGACACAATAGCACTGAAAATTTGTGCTCCAGAATTAACCATGCCCCTAGCCAAGCTGTTCCAGTACAGTGAAAATACTGACATCTACCCAATAATGTGGATAGTTGCCCAGGTACTTTTTCTGGACAAAAACAGAAAAATCTGAAGTGAAAACGGAAATTCCTGAGAAACTCAGCAAGTCTGGCAGCATCTGTGGAGAGAAAGCACAGTTAACGTTTTGGATCCATAATCCTTCTCTAGAGCTAATTATCACTAGGAAAACATTGGTATATATGCTGAAGATGGGGTGGGGAAGGCAAGCAGGTGTAAGCAATAGGTGGTGACGGAAGCCCAGAGAGATAGAACAGTGGTTAGTCAGACAAAGGAATGGGTAAAGGTCAGCCTGGGAGAATCAATAGCTACTAATGGGGAATATTACAGGCTTACCAAAAAAAAAGGACAAATCCAATCTGGTCAATTACCACCCTATCAGTCTGCTCTCAGTTATTAGGACAGCATTGGAAGGGATCATTAACAGTGCTATCAAAGCACTGCTTGCTCAGCAATAATCTCTTCACTGATGCTCAGTCGGGTTCCACCAAGGCCACTTGACACCTGACCTCATTACAGCCTTGATAGTAACATGGATGGAAGAGTTGAACTCCAGTTTTGAGACAAGAGGGACTCCCTTGCCATAAAAGTAATTTTTGACTAAGTGTGACATTGTGGAACACTAACAAAGCCAGGGTCTGTGGGAATCTGGGGAAAACTCTCCACTAGTTGGAGTCATACCTAGTGCATAAGAAGATTCTTCTGCAGAACAATCAGACTTATGCTTGTGCTGATAGGTAGCAAGTAATATTCATGCTACAAGTGCCAGGCAATGGCCACCTCCAACAAGAGGGAATCTAACCATCTCCCCTAGACTTTGAAAAGGCATTAGGACTCAATTGACTTAGATCACAAGGTCATAAGTTGTGGCACATCTGATAAGTCCAAAAGGCTGAACCTGGGAGTAGAGCTGAAGGATCTGTAAAAACCATGCCTTTTTAATGAAAATCATACCTGTGAAACTTGGATGAGATAAAGTTGTAAGGTGGGACTTGTAAGAAAGCTTCAAAGCAAAGAAGCTGGATTTCAACCTGAGGAAGTTTAGGGCTTTAAAGGATTTGTAGCTGGTATTAGCCTCATATCTGCTGAGTAGACTACTAGTAAATCCATGAAATCTATCTCTGCTTTCACTGCTGTTTAAAGAGTAGTATGTACCAACTGTAGCTTGTCTATTAAAAGTCACAAAATGGTGAAATCTAGTCCTTTTATTTTCATTGCGATCACTTGGAACTTTGGTTCTTTCAGTTTGTAGGTCTCATTTTTGGACCCTCAGCAATACTGAGGGCTCTTGCGGAATCTGGACCAAATTAGACTGTGAAACTGGTTTGCTGGAGTATTTTTGTATTTGAGGTGAATCAATGCAAATACCTTTGGAGAGAGGAGAATCATTTTTCTTTGTGCCTTAAAGCAGTTGACAAAGAGTAATTTGAATGCGGGAGTACATCATTTGGGGACCTGTTTAAAATCTGGAGCTACCAAGGCAAAGATTATTGAAGAATTGGTTCATTACTTGTAGCTCAATGAAAACAGTTATGTTCCTAGTGGTACTCAGGTAAAAATGTCTATACCTTAATGAGAAAAGGAGAAGTTAGTATTTGAAACAGAGAAAGAGAAGTCAAACAAGTTAAAATAGAGGGGATGAAATTGGAAAGCTAACAACAAGAAGTTTAGAAGAAGAATTGGAAAGAGGGAGACTAAGATTTCACGTGTGCATTTCAGTGTTAAAAGGTAAGGATGACTGAGGACAAATCCTTTGACTTGGCAAAAAGTATATGCTAAATATCTAAATTTAGTGAGAAAAGAGCAGGCATGCATTTTGTGTCATTCAAGAAAATTGTCATGAACCTGAAGTGACCTGAACAATCTTGGATTATACTTCAACAGATTTTTTTTGTAAGGAATGCTTTGCAAGTGTATTTCTGCATTTCTGAAGAACACTCGAGTAACTGTGATCATGTAATTATGGCTATTGTCACATGCCTACAGACACAAATTCTGGGATTTGAAAAAGAAGCAGGGCCAAGCCTTTGTGGAATTTGGTAGAGAGAAGGAAATGGTGTTTAAACATAAGAATTCAGAAGCAGGCCACTTGGTCCCTCGAGTCTGCTCCACCATTCAATAAGATCATGACTGATTTATTTGTGTTTCAAATTTCACATTCCCATCTACCCCGATAACCTTTGAATCACTTGCCTGTCAGGTTTTATTAGCCTGTCTTAACAACTTTCCATGGCATTGCATCCCTGATGTCTTCTGAAGAGAGTGTTTCAAAGTTGCACAACCCTCTGAGAGAAAAAAAAAGTCACCCTTCATTCTGGACTCATCCACAAGAAGAAACAATTTTGCATCCACCTTTTCAAGACCATTCAGAATCTTATATACTTAAATCAAGTGCTCCCCACTGCCGCCACCACCACCATTTTCAAATCTCCACCGAAAACAAGCTCAGTCTCTCCGGTCTTTCCTCAGAAGGCAATTTTCTTAGGATTAATCTAGTGAACCTCCTCTGAACAACCTTTTAATGCATTTACATCCTTCCTTAAATAAGAAAACTCGAACTGCACGTAGTGTTTGAGAGATGGTGTCACCAATGCTCTGTATGACTGAAGCATAATATCCTTTCTTCTATGTTCAATTCCTCTCATAATAAAGGACAGTATTCAATTAATCTTTTTGATTACTTGATGCACTTGCATACTCACACTTTGTGACTCATGTATGAGAACACCTAGATCTGTTTGCACCTTGGAATTCTGCACTCATTCTCTGTTCAGGTGATGTAGTTTTTTTTTATTGTTCCCACCAAAGTGAACAATTCTACATTTTCACACATTATACCCATCTGTTAGATTTTTGCCAACTCACTTAACCTATCTACATTGTCCTCTTCACAACATACCCTGTTACCTGTCTTTGTCCCATCTGGAAATTTAGTAACCATGCCTTCCCTCCCCTCAAGCAGGTCATTGATGTATATCTTAAAAAGTTGAGACCCTAACGTGAACCCATACAGGACCTTGCTTATCACTTTCTGCCATCAGATAAATATCATACCTGCATGTTCTTTGTTTTCTGCAAGCCAGCCAATCTTCTATCCATATTAATACAATACCCAATTTACTCTACTTTGTACAGTAACCTTTTATGTGGTGCCTTGCCCTCTGGAAAGTCAGGTATAGGACCTCACAGCACCCTACTCCTCTTATCCACAGCACATGCTCCTCCAGCAAAGCGCTCTAATAAATTGATTAAGCATAATTTCCCTTTGACAAAACTATGCTGACTTTTCCCCGTTAACTTGAGTTTTTCCTAAGTGTGCTCAGCTATAATCTCCTTAATGATTGATTCTAACACATTTCCCAGAGTAGGCGTCAAGCTAACTGGCCTATAATTTCCTGTTTTCTACCACTCTCTATTCTTGGGTATAGTGAGTTTTTTTTTTGATACTTTCCAGAACCTTTCTTGTCCATTTGGACCCAGAAGTGTGTCAGCCTCCAACAATCAGTTTGCTCAGTATCACTTCCCTCGTGATTATAATTTCACCAAGTTCCTCTCTTCCTTCCACCTCCAGGTTTATACCCATTACTGGAATTATACCCATTACTGGAATATTTCTGTACCCTCTACAGTGAAAATTTGTTCATTTCATTCATTGTTTCCTTGTAATCTAATACTACCTCCCTATTCTCACACTCCAAATGATCAACACTCACTTTACTTAATCTTTTAAATACCTGTAGAAACTTGCTATCTGTTCTTGCATTTTTAGCTGTCTATCTGGCATGTTCTAGTTTCTTTCCCCATTCACCCTTTTAGTCACTCCTTGCCCTTCGTTATATTCTGTCCAATCATCCCACGAACCACTTGCCTTTGCGCAAGTATATGCTTTTTCCTTAAACTTGATGCTTTCGTTAAATTGTTAACCACAGTTTTTTTAATATATTCTTTTACAGTAGGAATGTACTTATTCTGAAATATCCTCTTAAATGTCTGCCATTGATTTTCTGTTGATTAATTTCCTAGCCTAATATCTCATTTCACTGGCGAGGTCATCTTCCATGGCCACATGGCTGCCTTTAATTAGGATTAAAATATTAGTCTCAGGCTTACTGTTCTCTCTTTCAAACTGGATGTAAACTTCAAACATATTGTAGTCACTGCTGCCCGGAGGTACCTTTACTTTGAGGTCATTAATTAAGCCTGTATCATTACTTAATACCAACTCTAACATAATCTGCTCCCTGCCCAGTTTCAGGGCATGCAGCTTTAAGAACCTATCTCAAAAGATTCTCATCCAGGGATACCATTGCCAATCTGATTTTTCCAGTTTATATGTATATTAAAAATCACCCATGATTATTGCCTTTCCTTTATTACCTTTGATTAACAGTGCTACCTCCAACTTTACCCAGCTTCCTATTCTTCTTGAGTCTCATATCCTTCAATATTCAGGATACAATCGTTGTCATCCTACAGTCATATCTCCCTGCCATCAAATGAGATTTATTTACTTTAATGAACTATCAATTTCTTTAATTTTAAAAAAAAATCCCATTCTGATACAGAGCCCTTAGTTTTGTCTTTTTATTATCTTTTAGTGAATCCCTAGATGACTATAAAACGTGCAGGAGCGCACTCCAGAGGGAAATCAGAGAGCAAAAAGAGGGTTTGAGATGGATCTGGCAGATAAGGTTAAAGATAATCCCAAGAGGCTATTAAGTTTATAAGAGTAAAAGGGTGGCTAGGGAGAGAATAGGCCCCCTAAGATCAGCATGGCCATCTATGTATTGAGCCACAGAAGATGGGAGAGATTTTTAATGAATATTTCTCCTCAGTGTTTACTGAGGAGAGAATCATGGATGCTAAGGAAATAAGGGAAACAAGTGGGGATGTTTTGGACCACATACTCATTACCAAAGAGGAGGTGTTTTCAGCCTTAAACGCATTAAGGTGGATAAATCCCCGGGCCTGATCAAGTCCATCCTCGGATGTTGTGGGAGGCTAAGGAAGAAATTGCAGAGGCCCTGGCAAAGATTTTTTCTTCATCTTTAGCCACTGGTGAAGTTCCAGAAGACTGTAAGGTGGCTAATGTTGTTCCATCATTTAAGAAAGGTAGCAAAGACAAGCCACGGAGCTACAGGCCAGTGAGCCTGACATCAGTGGTAGGCAAGTTATTGGAGAGGATACTGAGGGACAGGACCAACCAACGTTTGGATAGTCAAGGTCTGATTAGGGATAGTCGGCATAGATTTGTGTGCAGGAAATCATGTCTAACAAATCTTTTAGAGTTTTTAAACGAGGTAACCAAGAGGATGGATGAGGGTAGGTCAGCGGATGTTGTCTATATGGACTTTAGTAAGGCCTTTTACAAAGCCCTGCGTGTCAGACTAGCCATGAAAGATAGGTCGCATTGACATCCAGGGAGAACTAGCTAATTGGATTCAAAATTGACTCAATGGTAGGAGGGAGAAGGTGATGGTTGAAGGTTGTTTCTCGGACTGGAGGCCTGTGACTAGTTGTGTGCCACAGGGGTTGGTGCTGGGACTTTTGTTATTTGTTATTTACATAAATGATCTGGAGGTGAATGAACGAGGCATGATTAGTAAGTTTGCAGATGATACAAAATTAGGAGGTATTGTTGATAGCGAAGAAGGCTATCAAAAGTTACAGAGGGATCTTGATCAGATGGGGAACTGAGCTGAGGATCGGCAAACGCAATTCAGTCTGAGGTGTTGCACTTTGGAAAGTCCAACCAAGGTGGGACTTATACAGTAAGTGGTAAGGTCCTGAGGAGTGTTGTGGAACAGAGGGATCTAGGAGTACAAGTATGTAGTTCGTTGAAAGCGGCATCACAAGTGGACAGGTTGGTGAAGAAGGCATTTAGCATGCTGGCTTTCATTGGTCAAGGCACTGAGCAAACAAGTTAGGACATTATGTTACATTTGTATAAGTTGTTGGTGAGGCCACACTTGCGTTCAATATTGTATACAGTTTTGGTCACCCTGTTATAGGAAAGACATAGTTAAAATGGAAAGTGTGCAAAGAAGATTTACGAGGATGTTGCCAGGACTAGTAGGCCTGATTTATAGGGAGAAGTTGGCCAGAATAGGACTTAATTCCTTGGAATGTAGGAGAATGAGGGGTGATCTTACTGAAGTGTATAAAATCGAGGGGCATAGATAGGATGAATGCATATAGTCTTTTTCCCAGGGACGGGGAATTGAAAACTAGAGGGCACAGGTTTGAGATGAGAGGAGGAGATTTAAGAAGAACCTGAGGGGCAATTTCTTCACTCACAGAGTGGTGCGTATATGGAATGGGCTGCCAGAGAAAGTGGTTGAGGCAGGTACAATAGTAACATTTTGAAAACATTTGGATAAGCACATGGATAAGAAGGGTTTAGAGGGATATGGACCAAATGCGGGCAATTAGAACTAACTGAGTGGTCACCATGGTCCGCATGGACCAGTTAGGGCTGAAGGGCCTGTTTCCATGTTGTATTACTCAATGACTCTTATGACTATTTCATTTAATCTTGACTGCTGAGGTATTAAGAGATAGTAGGAACTGCAGATGCTGGAGAATCTGAGATAACAAGGT
>NW_025973935.1:0-8774 GCF_021869965.1 Rhincodon typus
GACTTCTGAAGAAGGGTCCAGACCCGAAACGTCAGCTTTCCTGCTCCTCTGATGCTGCTTGGCCTGCTGTGTTCATCCAGCTCTGCACCTTGTTATCTCTAGTGCATATATAGGTTACAGCTTTACTAAGCACCAGCTGAGCATGTAATACTTTGTTTTTAATGTTATATTTTTCTTATAGATGAAACTCTGTGTTTACTGTTTGGGCACTGGAAGTCAATCTATTATTAATTGCAATTTGGGGTACAAACAAATTACATATTTGATGTCAGGGTAACAGTGTGTTCGATTTTATTGAAATGAACAAATAATGCAAATATATCTTTGGTATTTAAAACCTCGATGAAATAAAGAAGAGGTCTAAGGATGTAGATACTATTGAAAGCTGCAAGTCACGAAATGGAAAAAAAAATAATCAGAGATATTGACTATTAAAGAAATGAAGTGATAATGAATTCATTGGTATATTGGTTTGGGCACAGTTCATACTAACAGATTCACTAAATACGCATCACAATATATATTATAAAGATGCTTCAAAAAACTAGAACTGCATTACTTGGATCAGGGAAGATGAAGGGGAATTGAAATCAAAAGTCAAAAAAAAATAAGGCTTGAGAGTAAATACTTTAAGTGAAAACCAGTGCTACCAGTCAGCAAATTAGTAATGAGGCACATAAGTTTAGGATTAACACTGGCAGGGTAATTAGTGTTTCTGCCTCTGAGCCAGATGCTCCCACTCCATGGTTTGTTAGATGCAGAAGAATCCGGTGAATGGTGTAGACAACTTGGTTAGAGACAAAAAAACTGCAGATGCTAGAATCCAAGGTAGACAAACAAGAGACTGGAAGAACACAGTAAGCCAGGCAGCATCTGGAGGAAAGGAGAAGTCAATGTTTTGGGTATTACCCTTCTTCAGAACTTCAGCTGTAGACAAGCCTATGTGCATTTATGGCCGTTCCCAGCTTGGTTTAAATGCAAAGAGTTAGTGAGAGGTAAGGCATCCAGCTGCTAAATCACCCACCAAAGCCAAGAAAAAGGTGGTTGATATGAAGGGTGATCAACCAGCCTTGCAGTGACCACATGTAACATGAGAAATGCCAAACAGAGGAAAGAAGCGCTAGGATGTAGAAGATGACATGTATTTCTCTTTATCCAGCTGCAATGTGCTCATGTTTATGTTCCATGCAAGTCTCATTCCACCACTTCACTCTGTCAGTACATCCCACTGTTCCTTTCTCCCTCATGTTAACCTAGTTTCCCTTCTAATGCATGAATAGATAGAATATGAATAAATAGGAAGTTCTTTCATCTATGACTCCTTGAATTTATATTATTTAATAAATCTGGCTGGCTCAGCCACGCTACTATTTTATTAAGATGGAACAGTCCAGTGAAAGAACTGAGAAAGAGATAGAGAATGTAGAGAAAGAGATAGAGAAAAAAACAGAGCACATGTGAAATAGAGAGGGGGGCAACAAGAAAGGGAGGGAATGAAGTGGAATTAATCAGAAAAGAAAATGATGGAACCTGACCCCAACTATCATGAGCATGCTTAATTCCAGTTTAACTGCAATACCTTTGTGGCTGGTTGAGTAACTTGCTCTGGAGAGATGTCTTACAATTTTCATATGCAAATAAGGCTGCAACCCTTACATCAAAATGGCAGTCAAATCTATCAACTATGGGTTGAAATTCCCAGGACTTGAGATACCTAAAGGGAGGACGCAGCTGCTGGATCAAGGAAGTAAAGGCTTTCTCAGCATTGCTTAGAATTCAGGAGGACTGCTTTCCTATCCTTGAGATTCCCAAAAGTTGCACCAGTTCTCAATGCCCCCACAATCCTTCTTCAGATCGAGTACTGCCCACTGATTCTCTTCCTTCTCAATTGCTGGGGGCAGTTCCTGGCAATTGCCTTTTATTGCTGACTTTACCACGTGGCAGCCTCTTAATTTGGTTGACTGTGGGACTTTTTAAAATGGAATTTTTAAAAATTCAATTGTCGAATTCTGCCAGATTTGGGAATTCTGAGCCACTGACCTGTGCTCCTCAAACGTCCCTTAAGTATTAGGCTGTGTTTCATTATCTGACACTTTTACTTCCTGTTCCTTCTCAGGGCTTATTGAATCCACAACCTGTGTTATGGTACACTCGAGAGTATTAGGTGGTTCCTGCAACTGACCAAAAAGGGAGAGATTGAAATTGCAAGGATAGAGACACCCAAGAAATAACGTTGCTGCTGATGCAAAGATATGTCGACTAAAGATGATAAACTGATCAAAGTCCTTGCTATCTTTTCTTCGTGGAACAGGTGAAGGACACACATTGCAGCTACTTACACAAGAACATAGATGCCTACATAAATATGCGTCCTTCCTTCTCCACAGTGCAATTCCGATATTGTCAATGGGAGCCATACAGTGCCAGGTAATTAGAAAATGAGCCATAGTCTACAAAGGACCATAGGCATTTCTCTTCATTGGAGAAAAGTGGTTATACAGCTTGAGGGGCACCAATCCACATCAAGCTTGCAGCAAAGGAAGGAGATAAAGAAGATTGAGTCTGCACCATACTCTCACCATCAAGCAACTAAGCAGACCGACCTCAGGTTCACAGTTCTTGCTTGACTTTTTTTAATATAAACTGACACTGACAGGCTGTACAGCACCATGAGAGAATATTAAGTTTTTTCACCTTAAAATGGTGCAGCTGAACCAAGAAGTTCAACTTGATTTAAGAAGTTGCATGCAGCTAGCAATAAGCATTAAATTTTACCCAAACTGTGACTTTTCAAAAAATGATCAGAATCTACATGTACAAACGTGAAATGAAATCAATGCAGCAGCGTTTTGCATCTATATGTTTAATTGCAGTGATACGTTCGATCTCAACTAGAGCAGTAGAACGAATGCCTGTTACAAACTGGAGTTTCACATTGATACCCTGTCAGGTTCCGTGACAGTGACTCCCATAAGTACAATTCTATTTTACTTGTATGGAATTTGAGTAACATTTCCGTAGATCTGTTTCTTTCAAGAGCACAACACTAGAGGGATGAAGGCGATGCCTCAATCGTGACATTTGGCATTTGATATTTCAGCCTTTGAGCCACATTGAACCATCAATGTGACTTTAACTTTCCCAATATTGACCTGGAGGCTTAAACAGGGCAGAATTTGTTAAGTGATCCAAGAGGTTTCTTAAAATAATATGTGAATAGTCCAACTAGAGGAGGGGCCATACTTGACTTTATATTCGCTAATGAGCTTGGCTAGGTGACTGACCTTTCAGTGGGAGAGCATTTTGTAAACAGTGATCACAACTCTATAAGTTTTAAGATAGCTATGAATACGTACAAGTCATGACCTTACGGGAAGATTCTAAATTGGGGGAGGGCAAATTATTTCAGTATTAGGTAGGAGCTAGGGCGTATTAATTGGGAGGAGCTGTTATCAGACAAGTCCATATTTGACGTGGGAATTATTCAAAGACCTGCTGGAAAGAGTTCAGGACTGGCATGTTCCAGTAAGGAGGAAGAACAAGGATGGCAAGGTAAGAGACCCTTAGATAACGAGGGAGGTTGTGAATTCAGTCAAAAGGGAAAAAAGAAGCATATGTAAGGTGTAGGAAGCTAAAATCGGATAGGGCCTGTCAGAAATATAAGGAAAGCAGGAAAGTACTCAAGCAGGGAATTAGGAGACCAAGAAAGGGCCATGAAATGACCTTGGCAAGTAGGGTTAAAGAGAATCCCAAGGCATTCGATACATACAATAAGAACAAGAGGATAACTAGGGAGAAGGTAGGACCATTCAAGGAGAGAGGAGGGAACTTGTGCTTGGAGGCAGAGGATGTGGATGAGATCCTAAATGAGTCCTTTGCGTCAGTATTCACCCAGGAAAAAGATATGGAGGATAGTGAGATTTGTGTGGAGTATGCTAATATGCTAGGGCATTTTGAGATTAAGAAAGAAGTAGTGTTGGATCTCTTGAAGAACATTAAGGTGGATCTGTCCCCGATGGTATCTAACCCAGGTTATTGGGAGAGGCAAAAGAAGAGATTTCTGGGGCCTTAACCAAGATCTGTATTCTTGCTAGCCACTGGAGAGGTCCTGAAGGACTGCAAGTACCTAATGGTCTTCCTCTGTTTAAGAAGAGAAACCAGGATAATCCAGGAAACTATAGACCAGTGAGTCTCACATCAGTGGTTGGGAATCTTTTGGAGAGAATTCTTAGGGATGGGATTTATGCGCATTTGGAAAAGCATGGCCTAATTAGGGACAGTCAGCACGCCTTTGCGCAGGGCAGGTCATGTCTTACTAACTTGATTGAATTTTTCAAGGAGGTGACAAAGGTAATCAATGAGGGTAGAGCTGTGGATGTTGCCTATATGGACTTTAGTAAGGCTTTTGACAAGGTCCCTCGCGGTAGGCTCATCCAGAAGATAAGATGCATGGGATCCTCAGTGACTTGGCCACGTGGATTCAGAATTGGCTTGCCCAAAGAACGCAGAGGGTGGTGGTGGTGGAACGGTGTTTTTCAGGCTGGAGGTCCGTGACCAGTGGTGCTCCGCAGGGATCTGTACTGGGACCTCCGCTGTTTGTGATATATATAAATGACCTGAATGATAAAGTTTGCAGACGATACAAAGATCGGTGGAGTTGTGAATAGTGTAGAAGGTTGTCAAAGGATGCAGCAGGATATAGATCAGTTGCAGATATGTGCGGAGAAATAGCAGATAGAGTTTAATCTGGGTAGGTGTGAGGTGCTGCGCTTTGGGCGATCAAATGTTAAGCATACAGTTAATGAAAAGTATACAGTTAATGAAATGAAAAGTGTACAGTTAATGACAGGACCCTGAATAAAGTTGATGTACAGAGGGATCTTGGGGTTCAAGTCCCTGAAAGTGGCCAGGCAAATAGATAGGGTGGTAAAGAAGGTGTATGGCATGCTTGCCGTTATTGTTTGGGGAATTGAGTACAGGATATCATGTTGCAGCTTTATAATACTTTGTTGAGGCCGCACTTAGAGAATTACGTTCAGTTCTGGTCACCACATAACCGGAAGAATGTGGAGGCTTTGGAAAGGGTGCAGAAGAGGTTTACCAAGACACTGCCTGGATTAGAGGGTGTGAGGTATAAAACTCGGGTTGTTTTCTCTGGAGTGGCGGAGGCTGAGGGGAGACTTGATAGAAGTCTATAAAATTATGAGCTGTATAGATAGGGTTGATAATCAGAATCTTTTAGAACATAGAACATTATAGCGCAGCACAGGCCCTTCGGCCCTCGATGTTGCACCGACCTGTGAAACCAATCTGAAGCCCATCTAACCTACACTATTCCATTATCATCCATATGTTTACCCAATGACCATTTAAATGCCCTTAAAGTTGGCGAGTCTTTTTTCCCCAGAGTTGAAATGTCCAAAACTAGGGGGCATGCATTTAAGGTGAGTGGGGGAAATTTCAAAGATGTGAGGGGCAAGTTTTTACACAGGGGGTGGTAAGAGTCTAGACCGCACTGCCAGAAGTGTCAGTGGAGGCAGATATGATAGGGGTGTTTAAGGGACTTTTAGATAAGCACGTGAATGTGCAAGGAATGGAGGGATATGGACCAAGGCCAGGCAGAAGGGATTAGTTTAACTTAATGTCACATTCAGCACAACATCATGGGCCGAAGGGCCCGTTCCTGTACTGTAATTTTCTATGTTAACAAAGCTTGAAACAAATCCTGTATCATACAGTTATTCAGTACACGATATCTTTGCAGAATGGTACAAAACAAAGAACACATTTGGCACTGCATCAATCATTGATTCACCACAGCAAAATGCATGCAGCATTGTGCACTCTTCTTGGAAGCAGGTGAGAACATTGAGGCTCGGGGTTGGGATGCCTTGTTGTAGCTGTACAATTCTGGTCACACTTTTATTGCGTAGATGTTGTTAAACATGAGAGGGTGCAGAAAATATTTAAAGGATATTACCTGGACAGGAGGGTTTGAGCTAAATAGGCTGGGGCGTTTTTCCTTGGAGCATCCGAGGTTGAAGTGTGACCTTATAGTCATTTATAAAATTATGAGTGGCATGAATAGCCAAGGTCTTTTTCTTAAGGTGGGGGAGTTCAAAACTAGAGGGCATAGGTTTAAGATGAGAGGGTATAGATTTAAAAAGGATCTGAGGGGCATCATTTTCATACATATTGTGGTGCATGTATGGAATAAGCTGCCAGAGGAAGTGGTGGAGGTGGATACAATTTCAGCATTAAAAAGGCATTGTATGGGCATATGAATAGCAAATTTTAGAGGGATATTGGCCAAAATCTGCCAAATGGGACGAGGTCAGATTGGGATGTCTGGTCAGCGCAGAAGGGTTGGACCAAAGGGTCTATTTCCATGCTATATGACTCTGACTTTATCTGGTGCCCCTATGGAGCGATGAAAATAGGTACAGAAATAGGCTAATCAGCCAGTTGAGCCTTCTCTGCCATTAAGATAATAGTTGAAGTCTTACATCAGCTCCACTTTCCCATTCTGCACTCATATTCCCTTATTCCTTCAGTGCCTAATAATGTAATGGTCATACTGAAGAATTCAGCATCCACTGGTTTCTTGACTTCGCAACCAGTGAAGAAGTGAAGTGAATGAATTCCTTCTTTCAAATTCAGGGCAGCACGGTGGCTTAGTAGTTAACACTGTTGCTCCACCACCAGAGGCCCAAGTTCAGTTCCAGCCTTGGACAACTGTCTGTCTGGAGTTTGCACATTTGCCCTGTATCTGCATGGGTGTCTACTGATGCTCCGATTTCGTCCCAAGATATGCAGTTCAGGTGGATTGGCGGTGCTAAATTGCCCGGTAGTGTCCAGGGTTGTGCAGGGTTATTTGGATAGGGTGTGGTTTTGGATCCCCTTCAGAGGGTCGGTGCAGACTCTCTCAGCCGAATGGCCTCTTTCTGCACTGTAGGCATTCTGTAATTCTATGTCTATGATTCTCCTCACCTCCGATTTGTGCAGTTCTAATTCTAGGCTCTGCAAACAGCTTATACAGCTTTACAACATCTAACATATCAAGTCCTTCTTCAGAAAACAGTGCAAAACTGATTTCTGAAGAAAGGTCACTGGATTTGAAATGTTAGCTCTGCATTCTGTCCACAGATGCTGTCACATCTCCTGAGTTTCTCCAGCAATTTCTTTTTTTTGTTGTTTTATATCATTCTTCATGTAAGGAGACCAAAACTGTGTAAATTACTCTGGGGGTTGGTGTCGCTATAGGACAATATTAGCAAACCTTCCATAATAAGACCGTAAGAAATAGGAACAGGAGTGGGCTGTTCGGCCCTTGGAATCTGTTGTGCCATTTAATAGGATTATGGCTGATCTCACATTCCTCACTTTCCTGCCTTTTCCTCATAACCCTTGATTCTCCTACTGATTAAGAATCTATCTATCTCAGCCTTAAATATACACAAGAACTCCACCCCCGCAGCTGTCTGTGACAAGGAATTCCAAAGACTCGACCTTATGAGAGAAGAAATTCCTCATCATTACAGTCTTCAGTTGCCACTGTTTTATTCTGAGACCACACTTCTGGTCCTAGACTCTCTCGTGAGGGGAAGCATCCTCTCTGCATTTATTCTGTCAAGCCCCTCAAGATTTATCCAAGTTTCAATGAATCCTATACGTCCATGATCACCTCTTGGACAGCCACTTTCACTCTGTGGCGAATGGTCTATCACCTGTAGAATGCTTGCTGCCATTGCAGCCCCAAGAACAAGGTAAAGGTGCGGGACAGGGTGATGCCTCTCACAACTAATTATTCTTCCATAACGTGTCCATTTAAATACTACTTTGTTCTTTTGCTCTGCAAGGGGCTGAATACGCAGCCTTGTGGGGTGCCAGTGTTGGGGATTATTGTTGAGGTGCTGTTGCTTATTCTCACGATTGTGGCCTGTGGGTCAGGAAGTCAAGGATCCAGTTGAAGCGGGCAGAACAGAGACCTAGGTCTCGGAGTTTGGAGATTAATTTGGTTGGAAATATAATGTTGAAGGCAGAGCTGTAGTCAGTACCTAGGAGCCTGACATGGGTATCCTTATTATCCAGATGTTCCAGGGATGAGTGTAGGGCCAGGGAGATAGTGTCTGCCATGAACCTGTGGTGACAGTAGGCGAATTGCAAGGGATTGAGGCAGGCTAGGAGGCTAGAGTTGATTTGAGCCATGACTAATCTCTCGAAGCACTTCATAACTATGGAGGTCAGAGCCACTGGGCAGTAGTCATTGAGGCATGCTGCATGGGTTTTCTTTGGTGCTGGAATGATAAGGGTCTTCTTGAAGCAGGTGGAGATTTCAGATCATAGTAAGGAGCGGTTAAAGATGTCAGCGAATACCCCAGCCAGCGGGTACTCGCAGGGTCCGAGTGCACAGCCGGAGACTTGATCTGGGCCAGTTGCTTTCCATGGGTTCACTTTCAAAAAGGTCAATCTGACGTCTGCAACAGTGACTGAGGGAAGAGGTGCATTTGAGGCTGTTGTGGCAGGTGACATCATTTCACTCACCTTCTGTTCAAAGCGAGTGTAAAATACATTGAGCGCATCAGGGAGGGATGTAATTTTGTCAGCTATTCTGTTCTTCTTTGCTTTGTAGCCCGTTATATTGTGTTGGCCTTGCACAGACAGCGAGTATCCATGTAAGATAACAAAGTGTAGAGCTGGATGAGCACAGCAGGCCAAGCAGCATCAGAGGAGCAGGAAGGCTGACGTTTCGGGCCTAGACCCTTCTTCAGAAA
>NW_025973936.1:0-8774 GCF_021869965.1 Rhincodon typus
CAGATGCTGCCAGACCTGCTGAGCTTTTCCAGCAACTTTGTTTTTGTTCCTGATTTACAGCATCCGCAGTTCTTTCATTTTTTTTATTTTTGAAGAGAAAGCCAATGCTGGATAGCTTGGAAACTAAAGGACACTATTGTCAAATGAAAAAGAACTGGCACAGATAGTGTGTTATGGAAAGACAATGAAACAAGGGCTTGCCTTTGGGCAGGGAACACATAATGTTGATATTCATGATGATATTTAGACTCTTCTGACATTTAAAAGCATACACAATTAATTATTGCCAAGGGAAAAATACATCTTTGCACATTTTTCCCTGTAGGGAAACATCAAATTGTACATTGAAATCAAATGTGCTCGATAATGTTCGACTCCAAGTTCTACAGTGGTTATAGGATGTTAAAATACTGATAATTGTTGCAACTTTTAGGTAATTTCTGTTGGAATTATCAATGACTATCAGAGAAAGAGATTTTCCTCAGACCATATTTTATATAAAAATGCAACTGGGAATAGTTTAGAATATAGAACCAGTTTGGACTCAAAGTTACCAGGTGTCACTGAACCTGCCAGAAATCTAATCTGTTCAACTAGAGGTACTAGAGGTGTTTTGTACTTGAGCACCACTAATCAAGTTGACTCTGCCCAATTTGGTTTTTGAAATAGGATTTTGCTTTCCCAATTCCATTTCAAAACCTGAATCAGTGTGTTTTTTGTAACATGTTCCTGAATATCTTATGTTGAGGAGACTAGATGTGTAGTATGTAAGAGGTTATCTATTTCCCACGCAAGCGCGTTAATTTCTTCGAAGTGGTTACAGAAGTATTGTCTGCTATCCCTGATGTCTGATCCTTATGGGACTAATTAGGATGGAAAAGACTCATTGCAGCAGCAGTTTTAAATTGGCACAACTTTACTGTGCCAGTTTCATAGAGGCAGATTCTGATGCTGTGACTGTCCCAAGCCACGGACAATCACACATTCATGACTGTCTCACGCTGTGACACTTTTACTCTGAAACAGACCAACTCAAGGTGCCTCGACTTCTTGTAGTTTCACTGAGACAGCAGTGTGAATGCACCACAACATCATGTGTAAATGTTGCTTTTAGGACAACATGTAATTGCAACTATGAAGAAGTGTCTGAGGACTAAATGTCCTTTCTGACTTTAAAAATATATGTTGCACACTTTACATTAACAGTATTATTACCAAAAGGAGTAAATTTCAGTTTATGCAACCAGAATAGCCTTATCACAGCATACTTTTGAAAAAGGTGACAATCATTCAGCTGTTTATAAAACATATTTGTTAGAAAACAAAAAATGTTCAATTCATTCAAAGTGGTTGCACCCCACCATTGGGAATTGTGATTTTCTAATATTTTGCTGAGGCAGGAGTGTGGGAGCATTACATCCTTTTGCTGAAATTCAGTTACAGAGAAGTCCTAATCCCATAGGCAACATTAAATACTTTTCATGGCAGTTTACAAAGAATCTCCGCATGCCTGAAAACTCTGCAGTGATCTCTCATGCCAGTAGTTGTTTTGAGATCTGTCATTCTGCTCTAATGACCTAACCAGGTTGATTTGATAGCTGCACTGTGAATTCAGACACATTCACAAAATATTCTTCCTGATACTTTTACTTCACTTTCCCCAACAAGCATATGATTTGTTAATAAAACAAAAAACTGTGAATGCTGGAAGCCTGGAACAAAATCAGAAACTGCTGGAGAAGCTTAGCAGGTCTGGTTGCATCTATGGAGAAAAAGCAAAGTTAACGTTTTGAGGCCAGTCAAAGTGACTAGATTTGAAAGGTTAAGTCTGCTTTCTCTCCACAGATATTGCCAGACCTGCTGAGTTTCTCAAGCAATTTCTGGTTGTTATTGATTTGCTCCTGATCTTCAGCAGGTAGACATCGATGCGGGTGAAATCTGTGCTGTGCTAGAACAGGAGGTGCTATTTTAGTGAGCGATATCACCTGGTAACATTCTTTGTTTCTTCAAAGATGAACCATCACAGGAAGCTCCACTTCATCCAAATGGCAGCTGATCAAATAAAACTTTTCCAGTAGATATGACCAGTTTAATGAGAATCTCACTTGTTAATTTCGATTTGGAAATCAACAGTTCATGAAACTCAAAAACCATCTCTTATTTTCCTATAAGGCAGAGTCCCAGTTAACAGTAAACAATTTGGAACTTGGGCCAGACTTTAAACTCTGGACTTAAAGTGCTTTGATCATTTCAGAAGGTCTGGTAGCATCTGTGAAGAAAATATCAGAGTTAACATTTCAGATCCGTTGCCCCTTACTCGGAACTGCTCTGAGAAAGAGTCACCGGACCCGAAATGTCAACTCTGAAGTTTTTCGTCACTGATGCTGCCAGACCTGCTGAACTTTTCCAGCAGCTTCTGTTTTTGTTCCTGATTTACAGCATCTGCAGTTCTTTCAGTTTTAATTTTGCTTTGATCATTTACTTTGAGATTTCAAAGAATTAACATAAACAATGACTATACAATATCTAAAACAAAAGTGATTTAAAATGGGGAAAGTGGTGCCACCTCTGAATAAACGTATACTGATTACAATTATTTTATGTCTAAGCACAACAGGTAAACATCTTGAAGAGCTTCAGACAATAAATTACTTACAGACCCTTGTTATGTATGCAAAAACATGCTTGAGAATGTGCCAATTACATCCTAGATTATTATTAAATGGTTATGCTATTTTTGCCAATATTTAACAAGAGAACAGCATTGATCAGGGCATCAGGAATAGTCTCTAATGTTCTTCAAGTACCACTAGATTCTTCTCCAAGTCAGACACCATCCCCTGGTGTGGGACCACATCATTGTTCTTTCACTACTGCTCTGTCAAAATCTATGAACTCCCTTCTTAACAGCACTGTGGCTGTACTTACAACACAAGGACTGTAGTCATTCAAGAAGCTAGCTCTTCACCACCTTCTCAAGGACAATTAGGGACGGCCAATCAATGTTGGCCACATATCCCAAATATGATACATAGCTCAAGACCCCAAATGATCTCCCCAGTTCTCAGAAAATTAGTTTGTATTGAGCATCATTTTCTTCTGAAAACTCTTTGTCTTTGTCGATCTTCCTAAAATTCAAACTCTTTCCAAATAATCCCTCACCCTGAACGATCAGCCGCAAAGCTGAGCCAACTATGTGACTCTCAAACATCGATTTCCAATGTTGGCATCAGTTGCATTAGAAGTGGATGGTTTATTTGTACATTATACAAAGAATCTAGGCCAATGGTGAAATTATTTTCTTCGCTGAATCACAATAGTATGTTCTGGTTTTATGTGCATCATTTGGTTTTTTGACATGGTGTCCTGCAATATGTTTGGAATGGAGTACACTTGTGATCGAACAGAATCTTCCTGACATTGACACCATTCTCAGTGACACAGCCAAGAATAAAAACATGTAGGTAGAATGTTCAAATTACCAAAAGCAGTACTGCATATCATATTTTCACCTCAAGTTAATGAGCTAATGAAATTCCAGAAAAAAGATTACATGTCCTTTTCTGCACTGTTTTTATACACTCTAATTGCAATTAAATTGATTGCACCTCATCCATTCTAAGATAATTTCTCAGGTCCCAGGAGGGTGCACAATACTCCTCGAGGTTCCACAAAAATTGTGTGGGTTGCTGCTATATTGGACTTTCTATCCCCCCAGTCTCAAACTCCTGGAGCTGCTGACAGAGAAATGTGGCATTTCTCAGACTGACATGATCAGACATGGTTGTGTTCACCACTACTACTTTCTGTTATACCTCAAGTAAAGAAACAAAATCTATATTATTTTTGCTTTTGATGAGATTGGAATAGAGAGCATAATGTGTTTTAAAAATTGACCACTGAGCTGTGGTCGAGATGAGAATTCTTGAGTTTTGGTATCAGGGGAGAGAAACAAGATACAAGCTGTCTGAAGAGAGTTATCAGTTTCAACCGAGCATTATAACAAATCATTCAGAACTTAAGTCATAAGTTTCATGTCCATCCATCATTTCTTTGAAACACTAACAAAAGTAAACTTGCAAACACACATCAGATTTTTACATCAACTTCTTTTCCAGATGGAATGACTGAGCAGAAAAGCAAGACACTGCTGTTCAGTTACTGAAGTTGGCCATGTACAAATTCAGCAAGACCTGGACAATATCTATGCTTGGGCTGACAAGTTGCAGGTAACATTTGCATCACAGAAGTAGCAGGCAACGATCATCTCCAACAAGAGAGAATCTAAGCCAGGAACTGGCCTTCACACACTGGTGTTTACCCATTCTTACGAAAAATGAGGCCCGAAGCAAAGGAAAGATTGCTTCCAATGTCACATATAAGGACCTGGAGGTGCGGATGGAAAGGGTGGTGGAAGAAGGCAGTCCTTTTTCCAACCAGCCTACACAGGAGTTCATGTCAACAGAACCAACCAACCTGGATACAAATCTCAGCCCCAGGTCAGGGTTGTGTCTCAGGTGAACAGGGACATCCAGCAGCATGGGAAGGTGGTTAAATGATCTTCTGTGCTCTGTAAGAGTAAGTGCCATCACCTTCTCTCTGCCCTTTCATACTCGCAGATCCAGCATTTACTACCTCTTCCGCTCCACGCACGTCTTAGCAAGGCTCATGAACTACAACTCTCACTCTTGGTATGCATTACATCCGCTGAATTGCTCTCAACCATTTCATCCTCCAAAACCAGCCCCGATTGCCCTCTGTGCTTTCTACTTTCTGGGACACCTCACCACTTCTCCTGCTCCTGCATCACCACAAACTGCTCTTCCAGCCACTTAAATCATACTCAATCCCTCCTTTTCTCTCATTACAGGAATAATCGGCCCAATTCCCAGACTGATTCCACTGCAGCACCCCGACTGTCCTCCATGTAATCCCTGGACTAGTTGTCCTTGGCCTTTGGGAGGGACTGTACAAATTCCCTGAACTGCAAAGACAGGGATCTCTAGACTCGGGTAGGACCGAGAGCCCCTGACTGGTTGTGGCCAGCCCTCTGGACTGGCATAGGAGGAACTCCTGGACTAACTGTGGCAGCAGCCCGTGACCCATTACAGTCCCCCTTCTCCCCAGACTTTTGTATATGGCCATTTGCTTGATGCAAATGCAGTGTGCTTACTGATACAGGCTGCAGGTGTGACGCTGACATAGTACAGTGCCTACAGCAACATGCCCGCCCCTTTCTCAGTGGTGAAGTTCTCCCCACCATCACAAGCCACTTACCTCTCCCTCTGTACTAACAAAGGAACACAAGCCACAGAAGCTGGCAGTTTGCAAGAGCCAGTGCACTAAGAAAACAACGTGAGACACACAGAGACTGGCAGTCAGTGCTGCAGTCTACAAAATATATGCTAAGAAAGCAACACAAAGTAGTCAGAGGCTGGTAGCCTCTAAGCAAGCACAAAGCGAGTGAGGACTAAAAAGAGCAGGCAAAGACCCATAAGACTGATCCGATTGCAAACACGAGATGTACATGTGGCTGGGTCTCTGACAAACATGCAAGCCACCGATGTCCCTGAGCTCCAAAGAAAAGTGCTGAAGGGCTGAAGTGATGTGAGAGTTGGTCCAAGAGAAGGCAGGATGTATTGGGGAGGCTGGTGGTTGCTGACACTGATGAGTGGTGGTGAAGGATCGAGGAGGATGCAGCCCTGGAACATGCAGGGACACTGTTGTGAAGATGCAGTTGACTGATGTCCAGGACAAGCATTCAGTGAGCGCCAGCTGTTAGATGCCTGCTCTGATTTATGTTGAGAGTTTGCGCCATCTGGTTTCTCTGGATCTTTGTACTTTTACAATTGTGTGACAACATTCTTCATTCATCTAACTTTCCTTTGAGACTGTACATATGTACAGAGACTCAAGAAAGTAATTTGGAAAAGAACACTACAGTACAGGACTACTGTACTACTGCACTGAAAGACAAATGACAGTCACATTACAGAATGCTTAGAAGGGATTTTAGCTTGTTCCACACATACAGTTGAATGCTGCTTTCACTGTACCATATAGTTTACTGCCATTTTCCAAACGAGTCTAAGATTTAGAGTCATTTTTTGGTCTTTAGCAGATACCTATCACTATTCCTGTCAGTAGACAAGTAGTCTACTCGATTAATCCATGCAGTGCTTCACATTAAAGACAAGAATGCTCATTTTCATTCAACCTTCTGACCCCATTCATGCAATGGTAGGAACCGATATCTGAGAGATAAGTAATCCTGTTGAATGAAATTGCGATTGTGTGAAAGAGAACTATAAATAAAATCGTAAATCAATTGTGAACAGGACAAACCACTGAGCTAGAATTTGAAAGACTATTTTACAGATCAAACCCTGCAAGCATCCTTGGCAGGGATAATGGATTAGCACTTATCAGTTTTCAATGAGAGAGGACACTCCTAAATTACAGAAAGGTAACAAATGTACTAGGAAGTTAGACAGTGAACATCTGAGAACACGGGGGGAGGTCTGCACATACTTAAAAAGGACACAAGGGTAAATATTTCTTTAAATTGGCACAAAGTAGAAGTAAAAGCTATTGAAGTTACAAACAAAAAAAAAGGTAGTTCTGGTGCAAGGAATTACTGGCAAGGACGAAGAAAATAAGGAAGTTGAAATAACTCCACAGAGGCTGGTACCCCGTCACCAAGTCACCCTTTATTTACACGTGGACAGTCTTTGATACTGATCCAGTTCCCTCAGAGCCAGCTCTCAGAGTGAACAGAACCTCTGACACTCCTGTTCTTATCTATCAGCCAGGACTCCCTGATTGGTCCAGATTAACAGCCCCAATTAGGGAACTCATATTCCATGTTGTCCACCTGACCGACCTCAATACAATCCTCAGAGAAATAGAAATAGCAGGATTGTTCAAATTAAATCCCAGAAAGTCAAAGTGAATGCATTATAGGAACTCATATTCATAAACGCTCACAGTCTCAAACCTGCTGTTTAAAGATTAAGCATTCTGTTACAATTTGGACCATCACTTCACTTGTTTTATTCAAGTTTACATCAAAGGGTAATTTCTACAACAAGCGTACGTTTACAGAGTAGAAACAGGAGTAATCTGTCATCTAACCACTTCATCTCCTGGTGTTGTATCAGAAGTCATTCCAGAACCTTCAGGATACTTCTATTACAAAAAATAGAAGGCAGTGGGGGAGGGGGGGGAGCAGGAGGTGGCGAAAGTATGATAAATCTTCCAACTGGGGATCGTTGCAAAAGGCTAAGATTGTTTATTTTTCAAATGTAAATTAGTCATTCTCCAATGCCTTGATAAAATTTGAAAGCAGAATAGTTAAATCAGTGTTGAAGTCCTCCCAAGTATTTAGTATAGTTGGATTAACAACTACATCACTTTTGCCCTTTCTGGTGAACTTGGCCTGAGAGTAGGACTTCAGTAAGTGATTCTCACTGGAAACAATTGGCCAACTGAACAGCGCTCTGGGGTGCATCTATGGCTCAAATTTCAAACAAGGATATTTGGCAATTGTGAAAAGAATACATTTTCTTCCATATTGTTCTTTATCTTAGGCTATATTTCTGCACAAGTTTAGAAACAGGAATATTGGAGCCGCCTTTAAAAAGCACTGTTTGAATTAGTCCTCACCAGGGTGTTATTATTGGCTCTGACTGAGATCTAGGATTATGCACATAGTTTGTGCTCTCATTGTCTGCCCAGCATAACCCTTCGAAGGGTTTAATGCACCAGAATGATGTTAAGAATGGCAAAAACATCAGACAAAACAATACCTTTTGACTGAGCTCACCAATTTGTGCCAGATTAGAATCTATGACATAGTGTGTGTGTTTAGAGCCATGACTTACAAGGAACTGAATTGAAACTATTCAAACTTAGTTGAAGTGCGATCCAATTAATTCCTGTCAGAAAGTGTCTGTGCACGAGATGGGAAACTGAAGAGAGAATTTACACTTGGAGACGACAGCACAGCTAAGGTGGTAAGAAAGCATTTTGCATCTGTTTCTAATAAGACACTTAACTGAGATGCTGCCCAGGTCATGTGAATATTTGAAATGGGTAAGGAAGTACTGTAAAAGGTTGTACACAATTAAAGTTAACAATGCATCAGGGCCAAATGAGGTGCATCCATGGACATTGATGAAAGAGAGTGGAGACTGTAGAGGCAATGGCTGTAACTGTTTACTTTTTCCTAGACTTAGGGGTGGTGTCAGAGAACTGGTGAATTGTAAAAGTGACACACTCACTCAAAAAGGGTTTAAACGATAGGCCTGGCAACTACAAGCCAGACATATAACCTCGGTGGTGGGGAAACTTCTAGAAACAATAATTCGGGACAAAGTTAATAGTCACATGGATTAATTGAGGAAAACTGGCAAAGATTTGTTATGATCAAATTATGTTTAAGCAACTTGCTGGAGTTTCTGCTGAGGCAACAGGGAGGGTTGATGAGGGTAATGCTGTTGATGTTTTGCTAACTTTCCAAAAGGCCTTCAATACGGTGCTGGACAACAGACCTGTGCACAAAGTTAGAGCTCATGGAATTAAAGGGACAATAGTAACACGGATATGAAATTGGCTGAGTGATAGGAAACAGACAGAAGTTCTGAGTGAGTAGGAACTGCAGATGCTGGAGAATCTGAGATAACAAGGTGTAGAGCTGGATGAACACAGCAGGCTAAGCAGCATCAGAGGAGCAGGAAGGCTGACGTTTTGGGCCTAGACCCTTCTTCAGAAAG
>NW_025973937.1:0-8773 GCF_021869965.1 Rhincodon typus
TGATGCTGCTTGGCCTGCTGTGTTCATCCAGCTCTATACCTTGTTATCCCAGGTCACCTTGCCCACTCTCAGAGCTTTCGATGAATGAGTTATTGTGTAGGTAAAATAACTGCACATCAAGTCACCCTTTATTTATATGTGCATAATGCATGGACTCTGACCAGCTCAGAGCTAATTCCTAGAATGAGGAGACTCTTTGATTTTCCTGTTTATATCTGTGAGCCAGGGCTCCCTGATTGGCCCAGGTTAACAACCCCAATCAAGGATCTCATAGTCCGGATCCACCCGGCCCTCACTCCAATCACGACAGTAGGTAACCACAGTAGTATTTTGGATACATCACAACTTGAATTCAGTGAAGAAACCTTCATTCTGATGTCCACCTAAGACTCTCGGACAGGTTATGCATCCAGCAATGAAGGCCTGATTTTAACTCCTGGAGAAAGTAGTGAAGGCAGGAAGGACAGAAAACTGCCTCACCAGCTTGAGGCCTAGGACATTTTCACTTGTCCACTTGAAACTTTATGGGTCATAACAGCTGTCCATCTGAATCTGGTGCGAATCTCCAGCTGGTTGCCACAAGGAGGATTGCGAGTGAAAGCAAAACATTGCGGATGATGGAAGTCTGAAAATAGACGCAGAAAGTGCCAGGGGGAGCTCAGCAAGTCTGGCAGCATCTGTGGAGAGAGGAACAAAATTAGCAAAATTAAATTCTGACATAACTCTTCTTCAGAACAAAGAAGAGAGTCAAACTGGACTCAAAGCGCTATCTCTGTTTTATTTCTATACGCAGATTCTACCCAACCATGGGAGGATTTTGAGTAGCTGGAGGTCATAATGGGAACCCAAAGAAAATATTCAGTAAGTGGGGGGGATGGTTTGGAGGTGGGGGTGGGCATAGGGGGACAACTCGATGTAGAATAGGCCCATGGCTACCTGCAGGTCTTGGCTCACTAAGTATCTGTGAGGAAAAGGAGCTCTCTGTGCGTCATCTGGCTCCTTCATTTGCCATGAGGGTAGTCTGATGGGAAAGCCATATATCCTCCCTGTTCAGGCCTCGAGTTAAAATTTCAGTCAGGTGATGGGAGACTGATATCTATTTTCAAACTAGTTTCCAATATTTGTTCCCACTTGCCTGATCAAAAGTAGAAGTTACAATCATCATTGGATTGGGGGATGTTGAGGAAGGCAGTGGAATCAGACATTAAAAGCAGTGATGACTGTTCCGTAGCTTCCTAACTGGTTTCTGCTAAGCAGGGTTAGAATATATAGGAACAAAAACAGAAGTGGCTGGAAAAACGCAACGGGTCTGGCAGCATCTGTAAAGAAAAAATCAGAGTTAACGTTTCAGGTCCGGTGACCCTTCCTCAGAACTTTCCCTGTTTCAAAGGACTAAATGCTTATAAGCTTAGTCACTGTATCCAGGGAGGCAATGTTGCATTTACATATCTGCCTTAAGGTACCATCAGCACAGATATGTTCCTGACTGTTTTAGGTACTGCACTCCCAAGCAGGAACATTGCCAGTCTGAAGCTGTAGCTCAGTTGTGATCAACCAGCTGTACATCAAAAACTATTCATGCATGCCATATGTCCTTGCAGTGGATGCTGAAACAAAATCTGTCTCATAAATCGCAGGCAAATATGATGCAAATATTCAACTTCCACTTATATATTCGGCAATTGTTCTGTGCAGTCCACACTTATGTGTTTGCTGGCCTTAATTACATTCTGAAGTTATCTCCTTTATCCCAAGTACAGAGCTTTAAACACGCTTTTTGTTTTGTGCCCATGACACAACAACTACTTTCATTTATGGGGTACCTGTGACATAGTAAAACATCCAAAGGCATTTCACAGGCGCGTTATCAATCAAAGTTTGGCACCCAGATACATAAGCAGGCATTACATGTGGTCTAAAGCTTGATCAAAGAGTTTTCATTTAAAGGAATAGGTAGAGGTAGAAGCTAAGAGAAAGAATTTGAGATTTGAGTGTCTGCAGCACAGCCTCCAATGGCATCGTGTTCGGATTAGGGGATGTTCACGAGGTCAGAATTGAAGGTGGGGAGAGTTACTTAGATATCTTGATGGGCTAGAGGAGGTTACAGCAATAGGGTGAGGTGAGATTGAGGAGGAATTTGAAAACAAAGGCAGAAATTTTAGAATTACGGCCCTGCTGGAGCATTGAGATAAGACAGATTCATTGAGTGTGATTTTAGTCACCAACCAGGGTTAAAATCATTCCTGGAGGTTTCATCACACAACCTTCAACCATCCACCCCTCCCCCTTTCAAATCTAATTTGCCATCCCCATTACTTTTGTTGTAACTAATAATATTGATTTTTTTCAATTTCTTTGAACAATTACTTTTAATAACCCAAGGATTATTCCCCTGGATTACTCAGAGTATCAAATAAAAGGAAGATCTTGCGACTGCTGGAAATCTGAAATAAACATGGAGAATGCTGGAGAAACTCAGCAGGTCTGGCAGCATCTGTAGACAGACAAATGGTATAACTTCTCTTCAGAACACAGAATTCTGAAGAAGCATCATACATTAGCTCAGTTTCTCTCCACAGATGCTGCCAAACTTGCTGAGTTTCTTCAGCATTCTTCATGTTTGTTAATCATAGCATTGTCTGGGGATTAACATTTAATCCTGGAGACTTCATGACAATTCTGGACAGTTGGAAAGATATGAGAAAGAACGAGAGAGGCTAAATGAACAATTAAAAACTGTGTGACTTAACAAACTGCATTGACCAATATCATCTTTGAATGTAGAAGTAGCCGTGGCAGTAAAGTCAATTGTATGTGAAAGATTATAAATGAATATTAATGTTCTGTAATCTTTAACTTCAATGAGTTCACTGGCAAATTGCAATCTGGTTTTAAGAGGACTCCCCTCTGTCTATGTTATGCTAACGTTTTATCATCGATGTGTAGCTGCCTCATGGATTTTTATTCATCGTCTCCGACTTGATCAGATATAGGGACAGTCTAATTTGAATGCATCCTATTTTCTGTGCTCCTCATGATTTGCATGCGTGGGAATTCCAAATACATTCCATGAATTGAGAGGATGAGGTGTTAATCTTTGTCCAGCTGATAGCTTTCCTTTGCTATGGGATGTATTACTGGTGTTCTGACCCTGCATTTTGCTGACGACTCACATTAATCTGCATAAGGTCACTTTTCTTTATCAGATACTGCTTCTTTCAATGTATAAACCAGATCCCCTACCTCTCCATTAATGAATGCCACAGGCAGTCTTTTTTTTTGTCGGAAGTCCATTTGCTTTTTGCTATGGCTCAGACCCAGGGTTACTGGATGCTGAACCATTGAGTCTCAGTGCATGGATAAAGGGACATTTCCCCAGGGCACTGATACATAACTGTTGGCTGTGAGAGCTCCTCAGGAACCAGCCACACCTTCACTAATGTAAAGGCGGTTTTATTGGAAAGCCGCAACATGTCCAAGGATCTGTTTCCCCTGCTACTGGCTACGCACAAATAAAAGAACTTGTAGTCCATGATAGGATGGGGAATAAATCAGACAGCCAGCATGAATAGATTCTATCCTCACTGTAGAGGTCATGTTTTCTACTATCTGTGGTCTGGCAATTCTCTAACATCAAGAAAATCAGAAATGTGTATAATAATAGTAAGTCTTTTCATACCTGTTTAAATAGGACCAGTCCATTTTTTCTCCTATTTCCCAAAGACCCATTCCTTCTTCCATACCTCCATCAAAATTTTAAAATATATAACTCCCTACAAAATCAAGTGGATCTTTAGGTTTTTTTTGAAACTGAACTTATGTATCTTCTTACAACTGACATCCTGAGCTTAGTTGAAGCAGTTGTGATAGTGGCCACAATGAGTGTGGAAGATTGAGATATCTAATGAATAAGAGGAGTGGGCCATGAGGAATGAAGGTAAGCATGGTCCTGCCTGAGCAAATTTCATAATTAACTGGATGTGCACTGTCCAGGGCAGGCAGGGGATTAGGCAGATACACAAATGAGCAGAGAGAGAGAGAGAAAGGAAGAGGCTGGTTCTAGATTTATGTTGCAGTTAAGCCAGTGGCATACACCTTAAACATTCTGTTTATATTATCACCGTGATAAAACCAAGGCAGGAACACCGTGGTGTTTTTCTCACACTTGCTGGTGGCATCAACAAACCAACCTTCTTTTATACGTTTCAGGTATTACCTTTCTTCAGGGCTGGGTAATACCCAAAACATTGACTCCTGCCTGGCTTGCTGTGTACTTCCAGCCTCCTGTTTGTCCAACTTTGTTTCCAGCATCTGCAGCTTTTACACAGCCACTATTTTAGTTGAGATGCTAATTAAGAGATGGGTTTGTGATACATTGAAAGATCCGAGCAACAGTGCTGTGGATCCAGATTTATTTTGGATCTGCAATTATCTCATCAGTATTATATGTACCAGTATGATTACTCACATACTATTTACAATCTATCTGACAGTGGATATTCACCTCATCAAAGATCAGTAGTCCTGATGAGTATTAAGTACTGCCGAGGTAGAAAACTCCAAAATCTCAGCTATTTCTGTGCCAAAACTGAACAGACCACCAGAGATATATATGATCTACAGTAAGTGGATGACTGTACATTTGCAAGTCACTCTTGATCTCTTCAATTCAGTATACAAGAGGCTCAGCTGTTTTTGAATGTTGCCAGAACACAACTTAATTATCAACCTAGAGCTGGATCAGACAAATATTCCAACTCCATATATGGCAAAACAGAGATTCCACAATATTTTGAACATTTCCCACAGCTTGGCAGCCACTTTTGTCAAAAGGCTATCATTGACGAGGAGATTTATTATCTTATCAGCTGCACCAGCTCAGCTTTTACAAACTATTACAGCGAGTGCATTGCAAACAAATTCCAGAAGCCTCTATTGTCACCACACTCCCAAACTCCTGCAAGACAGTACTAAAGAAATTACTTTTGTCCACCACATTCTCAGATTCACTGGTAGGGCTGTCAAACTAAGATTAATGTTCTTGAGGAGAAGCATTCAAGCAAAGCTCCCAAAAAATTAATAACATTGGACATCGTGTCCAAATATCTGAAAATGGTGTACAACCTGCCTCTAAACCCCGAGCCAGGCCCTGGCTCCTCAACTCTGAAATAGCCAACGTTCTAAGGAAGATAAAGAAAACACTGAAACTCTCCTTGAAGCATGGCAGCATTGACATTAATGACTGGGAGTTGATGCTACCAATGGCGAAAACTATGCATCATGCTCAATAATCCTTTGAATCACAATATTGTCATGATTAGGCAGAACAGTGGCAAGGCAGGAAAGAAAAGGAAGCAAATCCTGCAGTCTGACTCCCAACATCTTGTGAGCTGTCCTGCCCCATGTTCTCAAAGATCTGCTCAGCCATATGAAAACCTACAGGAGAAATTCACAAACCTTGAGGAGACGTCATCCTCCAACAGGGGGACAACCAATGTTGATGATCAGTGGAGCTAGGTTTGGGAGCCTAAATGCCCATTTCCAGGTCATAAATGGTGATCTTGAAGGAATCAAGCCGAAATGTCAGAGTTGGTTCAGTGGGTGGCCCTCTTGTTTCTCAGTCAGAAGGTTGTGCAGTCATGCGTGCCACACTCCAGGAATTTAGGCTGACAGTACAGTGCAGTACTAGGGGAGACACTGTTCTGTGGAAGACAGAATCACGGAAGTGTTACAGTGAGAAGGTCATCTAGGCTCAATGTGTCTTTTCAAATGAGCATCGTGAACGTACTGCCAGTTTCCTACTTTCTCCCCATACCATTGCACATAATTTCTACCCAAATAATCATCTAATAAGCTTTTTGAAAACTTCAATTGAACTTGTCTCCACCATAATTCTAGGCAATGCATATCATAAGGCACTGGAGTGAAGAGTTTTTTCCTCATATCAACAAAAGGCCATAAAGACAGAGGAGCAGAAATAGGTTATTCACTCATAGAATCCCTACAGTGTGGAAGCAGGCCATTCAGCCCATTAAGCCCACATTAACCCTCTGAAGAACAACTCATACAGACCCATCCCCTACCCTATCCCTGTAACTCCACATTTCTGAACCATCTAGCCTGCACATCCCTGGACACTTTGGGCAATTTTGCATGACCCGTCCACCTAGCCTGCACATCTTTGGACTGTGGAAGGAAACCACAGCACCCAACAGAAACCCACGCAGACACAGGGGGAATGTGCAAACTCCACACAGACAGTCACCTGAGGGTGGAGTTGGACCCTGGTCCCTAGCGCTGTGAGGTAGCCATGCAAACCACTGAGCTACTGTGCAGTCCAATGGGTCTGTTCTACCATTCAGTGACATCATGACTAATCTGATTATTCTCAACTCCACTTCCTGCCTCTCAACTGCTCTCTTTGCAAATCACTTTAAGTTTGTGCCCACTGGGTTTTGATCCTTTGACAAGCGGAAACAGTTTCTCCCAATCTATTTTGTCAAGCCGTCCGTGATTTTGAAAGCTGCCATCAAATCTCCTCTCAGCCTTCTTCTCTCCAAGGAGAATTGTTCCAATTTCTCCAATTTATCTTCATTAACTGAAATTTTTCATCCCTAGAATCATTCTTGCAAACTGCTCCTGCACTGCTGAATGTATTCACATCCTTCCTACAATATACCGCTCAGAACTAAACATAATGCTCCAACTGATGTCCAACAAATAGATAAGGATTACATTAAAGTATCCTTAGACAGATGCAAAGAATCCCATGGTACGTCTTGAAGAACACCCTGACCGTTGTTTATCTCTCAACCACCATTAGCTAAACAGATTATATGAACAGTAAGCTCACCAATGTTTATTGAATCTTCCAACATGCATATTTGCTACTCTTGTCAATGTCTATTTTGCAAAAGTACTTCTTTGGCTGTAAAGGATTTTGGTTTGAAAGGTGTCATATGAATGCAAGTTACTACCTTCTACCTAAAGCAGCACCAGCAGAAAAGTGTTGCACATAGCAGAAACTAATGACATGATCATACACTGAGCGCCATTGTTTTGTTTATGGTTACACATAATGACAGGAAAATGAAGGAAGTGAAGGGGAGATTCCAAGCAAGAGCTGTTAATACTGGTGTTCAATAAAAATAAACTATAATATCAGTAGAATAGATTCTGTTTTCAGAATCTCAACAAGTTCTGTTTATCTCATATACTGTACATAGGTATTTCACAGCCAGAAGACTCCATTTGCATTCATAATTGGGGTAGTGCCGATATTGTAACGTATTCAAAACTGACTGATATTTCACTTGCAACCATTATCCACACTCAAAACAGGAGTTCATACATAATAAATAACTGGAGATGCCTGTTGTATTGGACATTCACATTGAGATAACACTGCACTGAATATTTATGTTGGATAAAAACTACAAGCACTGTATATGTATAAGTTAGAAATTGTGACAGGAAGCCTTTTCTTGTTTGTGTTATTGCATACCCGACAAGCAAGAATTAACTGCTCTCCACAGAAATTTGAGGGATTTTGTTTTTGCCTTCCTGTCCTTGGGCTTCTCCCTTCTTGTCTGGCTGTTGTAACATGCTATCCCCAACCCTCCACAATGACCTTTCCAAACATCATTCCCAGTAGATTGTCAGTGGATTCAATCTCACTCTAGATTTACCACTCCCACCTGCTGGCTCTCAGCCTATTCCAACCGTCAAGAGCAGTATTGGACAACACTGACTTAGCCTGGCATTGCACTGAAGAGTTTGTCGGTGGAGTTCTAAATATGCCCTCAGGTTAAAAGGTAAAGTTGCCTTAATCTTACTGGACTAAGGGGCTGCTCTCCCAATAGAGAAACAGAGAGATATGACTGGTGCTGTTCAAGCTGAAGGTCATCATGCCTCATTTGAGGGGAGAGTTTGAGAAGGACAGTCCTTCATCACTTGTTATTGCCATACTGCAACTCATCAGTGCTGAAACCCTCACCCATTACATATTTCCCTGTTAACTTGGCTAATTCAATGTTCTCCAACTGGTCATCTGCCGCGCACCCTCTATAAATTTGCCCATACGCTAACTTGTATAAACTTCTGTTCACCCAGCCCCACTGAATTAATTGACTATTGACTGAAATTGCCCCGCACCTCGACCTCCCCAATCCAGGTTTGACAATGATGCAATTTTAAAATTCTCCTCATTTATAAATGCCTCCGAGACCTTGCTAAAAGATGTCTCTGTTACCTTCTCTAGCCCTGCAAACCTCAGAGTTTGGGCATCTTCCCATAGCTTCTTCTGCAATTCCAACTTTCTGCATTTGTGCTAGGTACGAGAACATTTGAAAAATTAGTGTTCCCTCATTACACTGAGCAGCAATTTGCATTTAGATCACACTGCTGTTGCAGTCAAAGATCGCAAAGCATTTCACTGGAATGCCAGCAAATAAGATTTTACAACAAGCCAGATAAGGAGACATTGGGGCAGGCATGCAAAAACCTATTTTAGGATGGTTCTTGAGGTTTTAGAGGTTTAGAGAAGGAAATGCAGAGATTAAGGCTAAAGTAGCTAATGCCATGGCCACCAACAGTGGAATGCAGTAAGTCAGAATTGCAGAAGACGCTAACTTCTCAAAGCCTGTCTATGTTCTATAAGGCACAAATCAGGAGTGCAATGGAATACAGAGATAGTAGGAACTGCAGATGCTGGAGAATCCGAGACAACAAGGTGCAGGGCTGGATGAACACAGCAGGCCAAGCAGCATCATAG